>NW_009920512.1:17949-57573 GCF_000696875.1 Nestor notabilis | reverse complement strand
TTGTCTCCTTGTGCCTTCCCTGAACCGCTTGCTTTTTTCTCTCCTTTTTCCTCCTTATTTTTATATCTATTTTTTTAAATTGCAGGCTTCATGTAGTTGAGCAAAGCCAATGAAAAGTGTAAACCTTTTGACCTTTACTCTTCTTCTGACCTTTGGTTTTTTAGGGTTTAGACTGTATTTTGTAACCTTCCAACCAACTATCCCATTTTCTGTAGACATTGTCACATTTTTAATGTCAGAGATTGTAAATATAATTGATTTTCCAGCTAAAACTGGGTTATTAATTTTCATGATACACTGAAATTCAGAGAAAATTCACCTAGCAGATGAACCTGAGGTGTACCCACAAGTGCCTTTCCAAGTCACCGGGACTTAAGTGGGTGCTTACATTGCAGGACTCATTTTACACAGCAGTGTTGCCAAGTCATTATGTCTCCATTGTACCAGGTACTGTAAAATACAGGTGAAATAAAAGACCATCCCTACGCAGAGATGTTTTATAAACTACTTATACAGCATGTACAGCAGGCCTGAGTCAGCGCTGCTTGTAAAACAGACAGCTGTGAGTGAGATAAAGCCTGTTAGACCTTTTTACTGTGGCATTTTGTTCTATTTTGTTCTTTGCACAAAATACCCTTGCTGCAGGTCACTGCACGACGGTTCATCTCACAATGAATATTCCTGCACAGTGGTGATGGTTCATAAGCCAGTTTGGATCTGTATCCCACAGGAGGGAATGTTTTTCACTGTTTTCTGCACTGCTTTTCTGCTCTTGATTGGAACAATCTGCTGTCCCTGGGGTAATCCTTGGGTCACTGCCCATCACTGTGAGTGATGTCAACACATTTTTGAATATGTGGCTATTAGCATTCTTTCCAAACATCTCTTTTTTTGAAACCCTACTTGCACTATATTGTGATTTGTTTGGTAGGTGTTCCCTCTCCCTGGCTATGGGATGGAATGACTGAATTTTTTTTGCAATTTAAACAAGCAAACTATGTAAATTCTTGCTTGCTAACCCCAATTAAGTTTTACAGCTCTACAGCTCTTTGGAAGACCACGCTGTGCACTCCTTTCTTCACAGTCAATAGCAACAAGTAGATGAAAATTTGAATGAAAGTTTAGTTTTCCACTTCAAATGAAGGGTGGGTCTGGGTAGGGGGAGGCAGGAGAGATGAATATGCTACTCCTCCTTCTGCAAGCGCAAGTCCAGGGTATCAACAGAGTTGAAAGCCTGAAAATTTTGCCTTGGGAATTAAGTCATTGAATAAAAAGAGAAGAATAGTTTGGCCCATTCTGTGGGAAGATCGAGGAGGCCACAGACCCTTTAAAGCAACCCTGTTTAAAGAGACCCTTTGAGCCACTTGTTTTGCAGATCTTTCACCCAGGGATAAGGAACTAACCTCCTCCACTTTGGAAAGTGGTCAGAAAGACAGAGCAATGCCATCCGGGTGTTCACAGGATGGCATCTCCTCCCCTGTGCCAGCTGGGCTTCTCTGATGAAAGAGATGGAGTGAGCAGGGAGGATGCCGCACTCCAGTCAGCACCATGCAGCTGCAGTGCATGGGCACTGGCTGCAGTGAAGGAGCAGATCCTGGAACGCTGGCAAGGGAGGGTGCGAAAGGTGGTGGAAGAAATGACAAGCTTGGACTGCCTACCACTGAATCCTCCTGGAGACTGACATGAGCAACCCCTGCCATCAGCAGAAAACCTGCAAGGGAACACTCTTGCATGATTTGGGCATAATTGGCCTGCTGGAAGAGGGGAGGCTTAATCAAGGTTAAGCAACCTGCTTTGTTGCTGAAAGTGCTGTGTAAACATAAACTCAGTTTTCACACTCTTTGCTATATTCTCCTGTCCTGTGTATGTGAACTGGGGAATAAATTCACCTCTGTGCTGTGATTTATAGCTCCAACTACAGCTACTAGAGCCAATACAGACCAGTCCTGTTTCTGAGGTTGTCACCCCACATTCTCACTTACTTGTCCTGTACATATTGATGCAAAGACATCTTTATTTGTGTATATATACTTAATTATACTGATATAAGATTCTGAAAACTTTGTCAGTAAACTCTGTAATTCTGCAGTAGCTGGATAATATTCTGACACTCTTTAGGAATTTCTGGTGGTAATAGCAGTCATGCATGCATTTTTACAGCACTTTATAAACAAGACTTTTAGAATCACTTAGCTGGGTATCTGATTGATTAGAATATAAGGTACGTTTGGAAATGTGATGCTGAAGCACTGAACAATTCTCAATCACGTGTGCTTATTGTGGAACAAATGGGATAGGTTATGCATGCTGCAGCATCAAGAAGATAGGGCTAAGGCTAAGACATGAAACTGTTTAAGATAAAAATAGCAGCAAAAGTTTGGAGCAGACCATTTTCTGGAATTTTCATGTGCCTTCATGGTGTTCTGGTTTTACTTATCTGGGTTAGTCTGGTAAAAACTTGCCTCAAGTGTATTTATGCACACACCAACCACACCTTCTGGTAACAGTGGAGAGGAAGACTTTGAAATCATTTGACATGTTTTGGAACGATGCTGTGCAAATGAGGAAAGTCTCCAGCTAAAGTGAGGTTTGAAATCTGCCTAGCTTACTTCTCTGCACGTATCACCAGACCACCACGAACATCATCATATCTGACTGCCCCTAGCTAACAATGACAGGTCTTGCACAGGGGAGGTTATGGTGTACAGCTGGAAGAAAAATGGGTATAGTCAGGAAAAAAGACGAATAAAACGACAGAACCAATAAACTAGGCACATGTTGCATTTTTAAATGGTTGACAAGTCAAGGAATCATAAATTACAAATAATCCTGGAGAGATTAATTTATACCTTTTAGCTTTCTCAGCTCTGCTACTTTGAGTGCTTCCACCATGTACTAGATCGTGGTGTTCCCTGAACAAAATCAGTCCCAGGCAGGAGTCCACGGGTATATTGAAAGTCATGTTGTCAACAGATTGTCACTATCATGTTTAGTAATGGTGGCTAAGAGAAATCTCAGCTAGGTGGGCCTGCCTGCGTCACACTGTTGTGTTGTGTTGTCATATTGCTGGTGTGGCAGCATTTTCCAAACACAAATGGAGCAACATCCACCCAGCAGACCAGTGTGTAAGCCCTTATGTGCTTACATGAGAAAACGATAACATGAGATGGTGGGAATGGTCATTTTTTTTACAACTAACAAAAATGTATTCATTTGCCTGTCTGTCTCTCTACTATTTCACACAAAAGAATGGGAGAATGTGATATAAGATAAAGTATGGCAGTGAGTTTGCACGTTTTTATACCCTCTTGCAACCTTCTATCTTCAAATTTCGTTTTCTGTAAAACTAGTCAGAGTCATTCAGATAATACTTTTCATGCCAGTATTACAGGAGATTTGTCCAAAGGAGCTATTATTTTTTTCCGTCTGTAAATATATCACAGAGAATTAGGGATGGGTTAAAGTTAGCCATAAATGTGACTGGCAAAAGCAATATTCTAAGATAATATGCTTCAATTTATGGTACTTTTTCAAGAAACTGTGTAAGAAAGTAAGAATTGTACGTAGACCAGCTGAGGCAGCATGTGGCTTTTTGGAAAAAAATTGATATTGAAAATGCATTTTTGTTTCTGTTTATTTTGGTTAACATTTATTGTAAGTTATCACTCTTCATTAATTTCACAACTTGTACCATGGTGCTTAGCAAGTTGTTTTCTTACAGGTTCCAATTCTAGAGATGATAAAGATATGACAAACAAACCTTTGCTATGCATTGTGCATACTCAGAGAATTCTGCTTTAAAAGCAAGCAGGAGGGGTATGGTTTTGCAACTTCCCTTATCTCTGGTAGAGCAAGATTACATACATCTGTCACAGTGCCTGCTATTTTTGCAGTTTTCTAGGTTGCTTTCCATCTTTCTATTGGAGTACATTCAGCTGTCCATATGGGATGAACCTTTGCACTGGACTTCATTATTTTTTCCTGTATTTCAGTACACGTATTGCTTTTTTGCCATATGGAGCATTCAACATTGTCTTCAATTTGTTCAGAGCTGCATAAACATTATTCATTAGGATTTCACAGAACTCCAAGTGGCACACGAAATTTTTAAGAGAGACCTCAAGTTTTGTACTGACCTGGCAAGAACTCATTTCTAAAGAAATTCCTAAAGACATTTTGATATATAGCAGTGCCTTTCTGTTATTTGATTTTTTTTTACTTCCTTGCTACCAATTTAATCATTAGTAGGTACTGTCTTTAATTTTTTTTAATAGTATGGAAAGAACTAATTCTACACAAACACATAAAGAAAACTTTTGCATAGGTTTCCCTGTAGGATTTGCCATGTTTGGGATAGTGTCTGTTACAAGGCACCTTTAAGATCATTTTTACAGTCTATTGCAAAAAAAAAAAAGGAGAATTACTAGTATTCTCCCAGTTACTGTAGGTACATTATTATGTTTTGTTCTGCATGGCTTTAAGTACATTTGGGAACTCATTAACAGCTTTAGGGGATTGGTATAATCTTCAGTTTTAAACTGTTAGAGGAATGGACTGAAAATACGTGAATTAGTGCAGGCAATGAAGACAAACTTGAATTAGATTTAGTGTCAATAAAATAGTACATGAAGTTTTCCCAGACCAAAAATGTATCCTTCCAGAAAACTATTTAGTGAAAAGCTCAATCTTGAAGCATTACAAGGGGTACACATCTCTGATTTGAGGCACATATTTTACCCTTACTGATTTTACACACAAAAATTATTACGAGTCTATTAATTTTTGGAAGTCCTTCCAGTTCTAGAGTTTCATCAACTTTTACAGAAAAAAGATGACTTGGTAAACAATTCACTATTTCTCTTGGATAGTGCTCAAATAATTCATATAGTCGTTGAAAAATAGGGCTGGAAAGGACTTACTTCTAGATGTAAAGTAGACCAACCATTACGCCAAAGTAAAGTCATCTATAACTGTCTCATTTCAGAAAGATATTTGTTTAATCTGGGTTTTATAATCTCAGGGGATGGAATTACACACATTACCTAGGAGATGCATTTTCCTTGTTTCCTGAAAGAAGATCCTTATGTATGCTTTCTCATAACTCCTTCTTTTAATTTCTCTCTTCAGGCTAAACAATGCCAGCTTTTGAATCTTTCCCTGAAGCTTTAGTTTTGTGGTTGTTTTCCATTCCTATTGCCCTTTCCTGCATTTTTAACAAGTAGTATACATACTTCTTGAAACACATACAGCTTAGGTATGTAGTGGGTAGAACAGAGGGCATGTTATGTTCCATGCCTTGCGTGTCAAAGCTGTGTTCAAGAGCACTGAGGTTCAAACCTTTCAATGCTATTTTTTCTTCAAAGCTGTGACATTACTGGTTTGTGTTCTGCTTTTGAAACTACCCAGCCCTGGTGCATAGATGAAGAACTGCTGCAGTGTCAGTTGTTCCCCATCTTGCACCTCTGATTATCCCAGCCTGAGGGAAGGATACCACCCTTCTCTTCATTAAGCTTAGACCATTTCAAAACCTTTACTATGGGGTTTTTCAGGTTTGTTTAAGTTCCTCCCTGCTTTGACACCTACAGATTTAAAAACACACTTCATATTCGTCCATCCTAACTGTTTCTGAAGACATTGGACAGGACCAGGAATAAAGCGGATATGTAAAGAATGTTTCCTCATCTTTTGTTTGATTTTGGCAATGAACTGGGCCTAATGCATTTCTGAGTACTTTTTCCAAGCAGTTTTGCCCCCATTTCACAGTTCATGTTCCCATGCTGGGGAATGTCAAAAATGTCACATGAAACTGTGTCAGTTTTTTTGGGTACAAAATACTTCAGAACTATTATTTCTCCTCAGTGCATTGAAGTCATTATTTTATCATTCAAAGAAACTTGATTATCTACAATGATCTCTGCCTGACAAACCCATGTTTGCTATTTACTCCTTTCCTTGGTTCCTTTCAGGAGCTTATACGTAACTTGATTATTTGTACCAGATTCTTTCTTGGGAGATGATAGTTAAATCTCATGGGTCTTGCATCCAAGTAAGTTCTTATTCCCCTCCTGACAGTATTTTGAGACGAGATTTGTATGTTTACCTTCTAGTCCTTTTGCCTTTGTTTTGATGGAGAAGAAGCCAAGGAATGCAGACTAGGACACTCTTGCACCTTGAGTGAGGTCGTCAAAAAGAACCTGTGAGGCTGTATGGACCAAGCACGTCAGATATATATACAGTTGAAAAGCCTAATATTTATGCTACCAGGCTCAGCAGTACAAAGGTTAGACGTAGGAGGTGGAACAATGCTATCTGTATAGTTTAACTGTGTGAGCAGTTCCCTCCGTAATTTTCATCTGGATCAGCTCCCAGAACATTTCCAGAAACACTGACAGAGTTAGCCCAAGCCAACTAGCAGCTTTGAGGTGGCTGCCCTGTTTTGGAAGATAAGAGATTTTTATACTTGTTGTCAAATGACATGAGATAATCCAGAAAACAAGCTCTTGCACCTTCTAGTTTACCTGTATAGAATTAGACTTCTGTCTTGGAATGACATTTATTAGCCAAGTCTGTTTGAGGCCTTTCTATACCAGAGATCTTAACTCTTGGTGCTGATACGGTGTTAGGCAGCTGCTCACATGTGATCTTTCATGAAGCATTATGCAATAATGATATTAATTAAACACTTCACTCTCTCCCTCATCTGTAAAATTTGCAACCAGTTCTTTTTTGCTGCGTAGAAACAACTAGAAGAGCTTCCCTCCAGATGCTTTCTCTGTATCAAAACCAGAACAAAAATACCAACAATTTTTGAAGACTTAGCTGGACTTGGACTGCCTTGCCAAAAGAAGATATTTTCAGTGGTAAATTTGCACATGTGCTAGGTAAGGAAATAGATGACTTGTAGATGGATAAACAGGATGTTCTTCTAGCACACGGTATGTGCTAAATAACATGGGAAGCTGGCTGCAAGCTTCACTTTTAGAAACATACAGCCTAAACATGTTTCCGATGTAGTTTGTGATTTATTTTTTTTTCCCCTAGAGAACTGATTTGATGCAACTCAGATTACAAGTGCTCTGAAATTCCATTTACTTTATGATCTGGTTCAGTGCAATAATATTTGTACCTTGAAATCCTCACATTCTCACCCTTGCCTTTTCCTTCGCATTTTTGTTCCAAACTTTTTATTGCCTACTGAGTCTTTTTCAACGTTTCTTGCCTTAACGACCCATCCTTACAAACTAACACCATATTTTGGATTGTCATTCCATCATGTTCCATCTGGGCTGACGTTATGCTGTTCCCTGCTGACCAGTTAAATAGCACAATGTTGCAATAAAACCAAAAATACTATATGCAAACCATCAAGAACATAAATACCCACTGAAAGAAAAATATGAAAAGTAAAAAATACAGACACAATAAAGAATATGGAGAATGCCCCTCTCTCTTTCTTCATTGAAAACTCAAAATTATCAACTTTAATTATTTTTGTTCAATAAATTTTATTTAATAGTTTTTTTCAATAATATTATTAAAATTAAATAGGAATTGTTAATATTAGGTGAAATATTAATGGATAAACATTTATTTTGTGTTTAATTATTTATGTGCCAAACTGCAAAAATAAAATTAAAACACCACTCTAACAGTCATTTTCCCCTAATTCAAGATGTGGTAGCAGACTTTTCTGGTCTACCTGAAAAGAAAGAATGAAGAGATGCAGTTGACTTAAAGGGCAACCCCAGGAAGATAAAGTTCACCTACTTTACTACAGGCACTGGTTTAAGAGATGGAGACTTTTGTAGGTAAAGAACATGGTAAATGCCATTAGACCAGCCAGATCTTTTTACACTTAGTAGTTATTTCTGTGTTTGAGAAATAACATTTCTGAGGTAAACTAGATAATCACCTTATGATCAAGTAGGAGAACTGTCTTTCACAGTTTGAGCAAAACATGGTAGCTAAAAGCTAATTTCCGTGCACTTTCCAGTGAGTGTTTTTCATGATAATCCTTGGCAAATCTGGCTTCCCTGAATGAAGTGTCCAAATCCAGGTTTTTTATGTCTATACAGGTAATGAGAAGTTATCTGAGACCAAACAAAAAGATGGTATGAAACGTAAGTATACATCTCCTTATTTAAATCTAAAGAGAGACAAATAGTTGTGTGCTTAGCTGTTTGTGGTTTGTGATCCTAAGCCCACCAAGCAGGTCTGCCTATGTTTAAATTCAGGTTCAAAAAAGTCCCATGTATATAGTAGGCATTGCTTTGCATACTTAAAATTAAGCTGAATTAAGTTGACCAAACAGTGCCTCAGGTGAAGGGAAGCACTTAATGCTAAGTCATTCTAATGGTCAGGGAGGTATTCCCATTTCTTGCTCAGTATGTGGGTGTTCAGGTAGTTGGGTGGATCAGGGAAATATTAACATCTGAGGTGTTGACTTCCTTGCTGTTTCCTTTAGCTGAAGCTAAACACTCTCTCTGTGTTTTGGGGTTAATGGATTTAAAACTGCTTGTGGACTTTGAGGAAAAGCTCTAGTAAAAGCAGAATGATGACATGCTGGCTCTGAGACAACACAGAACTATTGGTATGTGAAGTAATAAATATGCATAACATTTATCGGCTACAAATAATGTATATAAATGATAACTGCTTAATCCCATCTCTGTCATGGGAACTACAATAAAAGTAACACTAGATTTAATTGCCTGTGCATTCCTCACCAGACTGTGACTGGGCTTTGCAGTTCTTATATTTTTATTTGCGTTTGCTTACCCTGCCAATAGACATACCTTTTCACACAATCAGTCCCTGAAGATGAGCATGTGCATAGGTCTCATGCAGGATCTAGATCCAAATTATTGGCATCTTTTCATGCCCACTCCATTCGTTTGACCTCAGGAACTAGTTGAGGTGCTCATTCATCCCATAATCTGCACCTGGCAAGCAAACCCCCACCGCACATCAGACCTGGAGGCATCTCGGTGAGTCATTCCTTAAGAAATGGTGATGATGAGCTGTTTTGACAAAGTATAAGGGAATCTGGGACTGATGCTGACAAAGACAAGAGCTCTGCACTCTTAATGACTTTTCAGCTCAAACTCTGATAATTCACATAGGCATGATTTGACATATCAGAAAGGCACTTTTATGACAAGGATGTGTAAGCATTAACAATCCTTCTGCTCATGCTAACCCACTCAGAGCAACCATGTTCCTCTGCTCCCAGCCAAACTGTTTAACCCTTCATTTCACACTGTCACAACCACTTGAAAGAGACTCTGTGATCAATTCCCTTCCCTTCTCCTGATCATGTGCAAAAAATCACAGGAAGCATTACTGAGGGAGGGGAAGGCAGGGAAGAGGCCTTTCTGCAGCTCTTAATGCAGGGCTTGCTTTTCCAATTTCTAGATTGTCTCTAGAGCTCAGACCAGACCAAACAAACAATGTTGTCTGTTCTTAGTGAATAAGATATACTTTCAGGTTTCTCCAGTTCAGCTTTCAAACATAATCTCATTCCATTAGAGATCAAAACTATTCCTTGCCTCTTCTGGTATAGGCATTATCGGGGCACATCTCTCAAAACCTTGTAGCGTGGGTGAGACAAAGACCTACAGGTATCACCTCAGCCCACAGAAAACAGAGGGCAGACACTTCTCTTCAGCAGGTTTATAACAAGCTCCAGAGGCTTTCTATGGAAATGTAAAAGCACTTCTATCAAGTCTAACACCAGCTCTGGCTATTGCAGTTCCAGGAAAAATACAAAGCCTTGAATTTGGCCTAGAGAGGAAGAATGACCCAGGGTTCAGAGCCTGAGCTCGGAACCTGGGCGAATCCTGATTTATTTCTGGATGTATTATAATAATCTTGCTTTGAGAATCTTGGTAAACACTTGGTAAAAGTAACTATTGCTTTGTATAGGGATATCAGCTGAAATTAGTTAATCCAGATATTGGTAATCAGCTCCACTGGGTAACACAGAGTCCAGGAAAAATTGGTTATCATTTTACATGAATAAGGCAACCCTGTGCTTAGGTGGGCCTCAGCACAACCATGTGTGCAAATGCAGTGTGGACTAACAACTAGAGAGGCAGCTGGACTGTGGCAGTGACTGGAAAATTAAAAAAAAAAGAAACTATTGAAACATATGAACACTTTTAGCCATTAAAAATGGGAAAATATTGTTCACTCTCTTCATTGGGAGTATGATGATTTGGCCTGGTTAATGAAGTTCAGGTAAAAGTGACAGAGCAGTGAGGAAGTTAAAAGTAACTTTAACAAACACAGCTGATAAAGAAACATAAGAGAAACTAAGCCATTTAACCTAAGGAAGAAAAGCCTATTAAGGGAGGAAAAAAGACAGTGCTACTGCATCCCTTAAAATGTGCAAAAGCCAAAGGAACAAACATAATATATTAAGTAGCAATGCTTTAGTTATTTTTAAATCAGGATAAAACCAGTAAAATATTTCACCTATAACATCACATTATGACTCAATTGAGGTATGCATGTGTGATGCATATATGTACACGTGTAACTATATATATACATGCACACACAAACACACATATATATTTAAATATTATTTTTTGTGACTGTGTGCATATTTACTATGTGTGTGTGCAAAAAACTAAGAAATACAATCAAAACTGGGGAAAAAGAATCAAAATTCTGGTGCCGTACTGGTCATTTCCCCTTTAAATTATTAAATTTAGAAAGACTATTCACATCTTTAAAGTATTTAAAGGCAAAAATTTGGCTAGCTAAATTTTTTTAATTTAATACAGCTTTGAGAAAATACTGCTTTGTGGTGCAGCTTGCATAAATACCTGGCATGTTCCCACTGCTATTGATGAGGCTTAGTGAGTGATTTATGGCAGTGTAAAGTTATGGATAAATTTTGGATTAAAATCATTGTTTTGCAAACTGTTCAGCTGGACAGCTGCAAGAAAGTATGCTAGTTCCTCTTCTGCTCTTTGAGAGCCAGCCACACTTTTTGCTTATCTGTAACATCAGTTCACCTTAGAATGAAATAGTGTTGATGTCTGTTTCCTGGGAAACACTGGGTTGCATTCATCTTTGGACTTTTTTGGCTTCTGTGGGCTGGCACAGACCACAGCACAGTTGTCAAATCCTCTGGCAAAATGAGCAGATGATGCTTGAGACCATCTTATCTCAGGAATCATGTGCCCAACCAGTTCTTCAAACGTAAGTGATGCCATCTTCCTTCAGATATTCACGGTATGCCTAATCTTCACACCTGTACAAGAGCCATCCTCTTTAAGTCAGATTTCTGTTTACATAAACATGTTGAAACCATATCTTTAAATAAAATTAAATTGAGCTCAGTGGCCAATGTTTTGTCCAAGACTTTGTCTCATTCTTGTTCCACCAAAAAGATGTGTTAGGACTAAGATTGCTCTACTGGGAGAAAACAAAAAGGGCTATTTTCGCTCCCACCTAAATTAAAGGCAACCTTTCTTTGATAAGAAATGATAGAGGAAGCCAGGGTATTTATTTATTAACTGGGCGGTGACTGTCTTCTTGTTTTCTGGCTTATATTCCATCAGCATAAAAGGTTGCCAATGATCTTTCAGCAATTACCATGTTTATTAGCATCATAGATAGATAATTTCTCTGCTGAGATGTCTACATGAAGTCTGAATTTAACTCATTTATTTTCTTCCTTGTGAGACGTACCACCAGCTGTTAATGAAGATCGCAAACCTTCTGAAGAAATGGAAAGGTCTTTGGAGAGTGTAATGTTTTGAATTATTGGAGTGGAATGACCAGAATTAAATTAGGTGGTAGGACCATGTTTCTCATGACAAAGAAGAATCATAAAGAGAAATTGCTGAAACAAGATAGATGAGTGACCAGTGAGTAAAGTTCTAATTGAATTAACCATAATGCAAATGCCTCCATTAAGAATACAAGATAAGGATGAATGTGTGTTTAATCTTAATATATGACTCTATTTCACTCAGAATACTTAAGAGAGAGAACATGTAACATTATAAACATATAGAATTTACAATATCTCCGTCAGTCCTAATTATTTTGCATTGCACCCTAAGGAAGCTAGTACCTGATGGATGACACATTCTGATTGTCTGGTGTTCTAAAAATGGCCCAAAATGTATTTAATCTATACTAGGAAAAGTACTTAGTGTATTCCAAAGCTTTTAATTTCTGAAGGGCTGTGTCTAAATGGTCTGAAAGGTGTTGTCTGAACAGTGTTGCACAGAGACACATGAGCTCAGATTCTCTGCTCAGACCTCATTGGTATACTTTTGTTCATTTGACAAAGTGGACCAGGGGACTGGAAGTTCTGGAGTCTGCTTCTAGTTCTGCCTCTCACTTGGAACATAACTTTTTGGTAGATTATTTGAGTTTGTCCTGTACTTCATCTTTTTTTTCCTCAGTGCATGGACATTCTCCATTTTACTCCCCTCAAATAAACCAAACACAAATTTGATATCTTTTCATGCTTTTTTTAAAGGGATGATGAATCAGTTTGTTTAGCCAGGACATAGACCACCGAGCCAGAAGGCATTACAATAGAAAAAAATCTTGTGGAAAACCTCTGCTCCAACTTACTATCCAAATGGGCTGTAAGAGTCCTGGTTCAATTTAGAATGAAGGTACTGATCATCCATGCAGCATCACAGTTCACTCCTTCATGTGATTTGAAGATGCCATTTAAAAAGATAGATACTTATTTGAAAAATAAAAAGATATTGCACACAAGCACCCTTGAAGCCATTACTTTATGTAAATTTTTCTTGCTTTAATCACACTATCAGAGGGAGAGAGAGGATAGAACTTATTGTTTCCAATTTTATAAATATTTGAACAGAAATAAGCTTACTTTTCAGTTCCTTCCTGACTAGCAGCTGACATTTTATATCCTATTTTTAATTTTTCTAAAAACACTTCAAGATTACTATTTTTAAATTTCTTAATTATCTGATATATTGCAAATGCTGTCAGGGGCAGTATATGTACTTACTGAGACTTTAGGTACAATCTTGAGGGTCTGAAAATACTTCAAAATTTTGCATGTCTGAAAAGAAATTTTTTTAATCAACAAAAAGAAGAGAAACTACTAAAGCTATATCATGATTAAATTTCATGAAACATATTTGAGTATAAAATGCATGTATATTTACACACATGTGTATACCTGAATACATGTATACATAGAAATTATACCAATATATAGCTTCATGTTTGCTTCATACAGTAATGTCCAACAAAGTTTCTTTTAAATCACTGTCCATTCTAATTTTGAGGATGTTCATGTGAATAATTTTCCACTATTCATTTTTCTTTCTAATGGTAAAGAAAAAATGTGTTTGGGTTTCCAGTTGCAGTTTTTTCATCTAGCCTTTTGTTTCATAATCTTATAGATGAGCTGGACTTAGTGGTTTATTTTGTGAGTAAAAGGCTCCTCACCCATGTTAGTGTTTAAATAATCAAATATTTGTAATCTGTTTTTAAAATATATTCTCATTTATTACTCACCTGTGACAGACTATATCTACATGTGAGAAGAGGCTTAACAGGCCATGTTCTGTAACTTTCTGAAGCACAATTTGAGAATCTTGGTGCATAACAAAATAAAATAGGTCAAAATTGAATGGTGCTGTATGTTGCAAATATATATTGTCTGCCTTGTGGGAACAGGCAGAGGTAAGTGCAGAGCAGGGACATGAAAACCATATAGACTAACAGGAAATAGAAAGAGTCCTCCCTAGTGCAACTTGGGCAGCATCAGCATCCTACAGGGTTAGAGTTTCTGGGGTATCCAACTGCAGTGGTCTCCCAAGCATGAAGGCTGCCCCTCCTGTTTCCTGTGAAATTCCATTATGGAGCATGTAGTGGATATTTCCAAGGAGAATATTTCTTAGAGCTTTGTATAGAAGGTCTGTGCTCAAAAATTTCCTCCCACTTTGATACGCATGACCACTCTAAAAAGTAGGTCCCTGAAGAAAGGTTTGTATTGGTCATTATTCTGTCATTTTCTATATGGTCAACTTGCAAACAAAGCTAAACAGGGTTTGTAATTGTTCTAGTTTCCAAGCCAACAGCAGAGCAAATCTTTCCTAGTTTTGGAAGGTCCATTTCAGTAATGAAAATGAACAAAACTGTTATTGAGACCCAATAAATGTGTATTAAATTATGACCACAATACCCACCAATTTTTGGTTAAGGTGGGGACTGCTTTGCTATGATCTACTTTTCTTCTTCTTGCCATGTTTTTTGAAAGTCATTTAGTACTGTTTCTGAATATTTCTGTAGTGATTTATGTTCCGGCAGTCACCTAGAAGCTCAGTCAGAAGAATATTATATCATTGCTGGTGAGAGTGAATGCTGCAATTTGAGATCAGCTTTAACTGATATTTCTCCCTCTTCTTTGATAGACTGATTGCATGTGAATTCTTGGCTGGCAACTGCTGGGCACTACAAAGCAGCAAAGCTGTTCATGAGTGGGCATGTGTTAGCTATCTTTACCAGCTCCCGCAGCCTTACTTTGAAGAAGCAATTTCAATTTCATGTCATTTAAGAGAGAAGGAACTAAAGTGTTGAATTTAGAGAAGCTCCTGATGATAAAACTTCTGAAACCATTGAAAACAGTGTCCATTTGAAGGCCAGTGGTACCTTAAGATGACAAGAAGTTCTGATTTTTGTGAATTAAATGTTCTCCAGCTAAGTGTATGGAAGATAATTCAAGGTGGCAGAAGGGTTGTAGCGTCAGGTTGGAACTCTAGTTGGTTTGAATTCGGTCTTAACTGCAAAATCAACAATAAGAGAAACAGCAATGATAAAATCAGCGTATGCTGGAACTCTCACTGCTCCTAGTTAAATAACCAAACTAAATCTAGTTATTAAGCACAGAGATAAGCTAGAAAGAGGCTTAAAAGTGTTAAATATGTGGGATTAAACTGTGAGCCAGAATTAAAACTGTTTTTCAAGCACACATTCTCATGCTTACAAGCCTACACATTTTAGCCACTGAGTCCTGTTGTGGTCATAAGACAGGAAGAAGCAAACTCAATGCTTCTTTCTCAGATCTTGTCCAAATCAGCTCATTTGTTATTAGTTTGGAAAAATTTTGAACTCCCCTAAGACAATGTGACAATGTTTGGGAAAATATTGGTATATCTCTAAACAACAACAGAAGATTTTATGGCTAAAAAAAGGAAAAATTAAAAATGTATAGAAGCTTTGCATTAAATATGTCATTTTTCCTTAAATTTGATTTCTGCTCTGTTCCTTATTTAAAAGTGTTAGTGATAAGCATGGAAAGGAAATTCATATTTAACAGAAAACAGATGTTGCTGATTAATGTTGTTAAATAACAGCAAAACCCCACAAAAATAAAAGCAAAATAGCTCCTTCAAAAACCTTTGGGTGACAAGAAATTCTGGTGAGAAAAATTTAGCTATGAAGATGCACCTGACTTCTGTGACCTGACAGACCCTCATGGTCAGCATGTATTTCCACTCAGTTGAATGCAAGCCCAAAAAATTGAAGGAGTGGTGGGTGGGATTTTAACATGGACTAACAAAACCTGGAACTGGCCTGGAAAAGGGCTGTGGTGGGTAACCCATACGAACAGTCATTCCCAGAGTGATGTAGTGGAGACAGCAAATATGGTCTTTACTGACTATCTGATAGGCACGGGGAGGTGGAATTAGGACTGTAAAACGGAAGCAGAGCAGTGTACTATATTTAATCCTGCAGTCCACATCCACAATAGATTTTGGAAAATTTGCGTGCGTGCAGGAAAGAGTTTCAGGAATTATTTGAGGCTGGGAAAAATCTGCCTTTCTGTGAGAAATTTTAAGAACCTAAATCTACTTCATCCAGAAACATTAAGATCTGACGTAATTATAACATGCAAGTACCTACATGGGGAAGAGATTTCCGATACGAAACAGTCTTAAACCAGCAAACGGCAGAATGCAAGCCAACTTGGAAGCTGAAGGTAGCCAGATTTAGACAAGTAATAAGTGGTTCTTATATTTATTTTTTTTTAATTTTTTTTTTTTTTTGTGGAGAGAATAATTACCTATTAGAATAACTTACCTTAGGGGCATGGGGAATTCTCCAATCTTTAAATCAAGATTAGTATCTTTAAAAATAAGATACAATATAGCTCACACAGAAGTTCTAGCCTCATGCAGAAATGGCTGGGTGAGGCTCTTGGCAAGGCAAGATGATCTTGGAGATCTCTTCTGACCTTGCTATAAATATTAATGTTTGCATGCGGTGTGTATACATCCTGCTGTATAGGACTAATTTCTAAGGAGCTGATGATTGTTCTTTTTACAGGGTACTAATACAAACCTCAGAGCTTTCTGAAACCATCAGTCTTTTTTAATGCTGTGCTTACTTTGAACATCTTGAGTTAGTTTGAAAAGAATTCATAGAATCATACAATCATAGAATGGTTTGGGTTGGAAGGGACCTTAAAGATCATCTAGTTCCAACCCCTCCTGCCACAGGCCAGGTTGCTCAAAGCCCTGTCCAACCTGGCCTTGAACAATTCCAGGGATAGGGCATCCATAACTTCTCTGGACAACCTGTTCCAGTGTTTCACCACTCACATAGTAAAGAATTTCTTCCTAACATCTTACCTAAAGCTACTTCCTTTCAGTTTAAAATCAATCCCCCTTGTACTGTCACTACATTCTATTGTAAAAAGTCCCTCTCCAGATTTCCTGTAGGCGCCTTTCAGGTATTGGAAGGTGCTCTAAAGTCTCCTGTGATTCTTCTCTTCTCCATACTGAAAAAGCCCAACTCTCTCAGCCTGTCTTCATAAGTTAATGTAGTTAACCTAGGCTTAGTTAACTTAGGATGAACCTCAGGAGTTCCTTCTCCAAGTTACTTATGGACATCACACAAGGAGCAAAAGGGTGTATTTCTGGGTCTGACTGCTGTGGCTAGAGGGCAGAACTAAGGAGACATGGCTAAGGTGTTGCATAAGAAGCAGCAATGGCAATATCCATTTTGTGTGTTTCAACGTATTCCCTCCCAGACCTCACTTTCCTTATGGTATAACTCTTCAGAGAACAATATTCTCACTGGTTAGTACCCAACAGGTGTCTGCAGAGCTGTAAAAGGTGCAGAGAGCAGAGGAACTACTGTGGGGCAGCACCGCACCTTGACTACTTTTCTATAAGAAACTGAGTAAATGGGAAGGGAAATCTTGTCACATCAGGCAGAGAAGCAATAAAACAGCAAGCTCTTTCACAGAGCAGTAAAGCTGACAGGTCTTGGCATTCACTGGAGAGGTGGTGGTGCTCTTAATTTAAAAAAGTATGCTGACACAGGCATTCTCCAGGGCTGGAAGCCCATTTGGTCCTGTAGACAGATGTGAGAGAAGAAACAGAGAGGCATGAGGGTTTTCTCCTGTTTTCTCTAAGGGAGGTATGTGTTTCCTTTATTTTCTTTGACCTCTATGTTTGACAGTCACCCTGTCAGCATCTGCTGCCAAGCTTACAAGCAACACAGATATTTTGTGACCCAGCAAGAGAGGGGCTTATGCCTGGTCCTTTGTGGCTCACTTTACACTTCCAGGTAGGAAAACAAATACTCTGTTTATCTGAAAACTGGGCTCTAGGCAATGGTGTTAACCAGTGCTGACAGAAAACAGTGTTTTCTTTTCCTAGGAACTTGTATATGTGTGTGTTTTGTATACATATGGGCCTAAAAAGCTGTTTCAGTGGTGTTTGTGTTACCATGTGGCTCCCAGCACTGCTGGTCTGCCAGCCTTTGGAGATCCTCAAGAAAAGCAAGCTTATCATGAAACCCTTATCTGTGCCTCAGAAATAAACCCAGTAGGAAACAGGATGGGAACCTAATCCAGATTGTAATGGTGCTGTCACTTTCAGGGCACACTGTCTTATGCTTTCAGGACAAGAACAACTGGATTATGAGGAAGTTGGGCCAAAATCAGAGAAGTAGCTTAATTCTTGCTTATTAAATTGGAGTGGATTAAGAGCAGTCTTTTTTGAGGCTTACCATGACAGCCCGTCAGGATTTTGGAGAGCAGATGAGGAGAAGGACATGCACACTGATAACTCGCCTGAAGGTGCCAGGCTGTGCATTTGTTTCTCAACATTAGGGTGCAGAGATGCTTTGCTTGTCTGCAGCATGAAGCAACAGGGCAGGAGCAGGCAAACATATCATAGAATCATAGAGCTATAGAATGGTTTGGGTTGGAAGGGATCTTACAGATCATCTAGTTCCAACTCCCCTGCCATGTGCAGGGACACCTTCCACTAGAACAGGTTGCTCAAACCCCTGTCCAGCCTGGCCTTGAACGCTGCCAGGAGTGGGGCAGCCACAGCTCCTCTGGGCAACGTGTGCCAGTGTCTGATCACCCTCACAAAAAGAACGTGTTTAAAAAAATCTAATCTAAACCTACAGCCATCCCCCCTTGTCCTGCCACTAAACGCCCTTGTAAAAAGTCCCTCACCATATTCCCCCATTGAGCTTTTACTGTTCACCCTGCTGAGCTCGATGAAAAGCATGCTGTCTCATACTGTTTCACAGCAGTTATTGCCTCTGCAGTAATTAGATTCATGTTATTTGCTAAATAAGTATCAGACCCTGGTGACTCATGATTGCTGGGATCTTCCTTGACCTCTCCTTCCCTCTGCTTTGCCTTCCCTCCCCCCATCCTAGCCTAGAAAGATGAAAAAAGGAGTCAGCAACTGGTATATTGAAGAACCCAGCTTGAGCAGCCAGTTCTGAGTGAATGGGAGCTCCGTCCTCTGCTACAGTTCTGCAGCTTTATCATCTCTGAGCTGCAAATCTTATCGCTGTGTCATGGCAGCAGGACACACTAACTAGGCAGGGTTGTTCAGCTGTTTTTTGTCACTAAATCGGCACCGTGGCGCTGCTTCAGGTGCCAGTGGAGCAACAAGCATCCTTCATACAAGCAGTAAGGCTTCCTGCATGATGAGCTGCTGCTCTGCAGGAGGAAAGGAAGCAAGATCTTTTCCCTAATGGCTTTATTTTAATGGTGCTGAAAAGCTGCTGCATTCTTGCTCCACTGCACTGAACAGCAACTGGTATATGCACTATAGGCAAAATTTATCTAATATTTAAACATGCTCTGGCATGGAAGAGTATAGTGATTCACCAACCCTGCTGCTAAACCTGCCCCCTATTCCTGCCCAAATGTGTTTTTCTCCTAGTACATGCTAGTTTTCTGACATGCTTGCTCTTTATGTTTGTTTGGGTGACATGCTGTCAGCCCCTAGAATTTGTGATTAAGAGTATGTTCCTGTCCTAGCAGGTACCATCGCAGATGTAGGGGTTCCAACCTGGGAAACTCTGAGGAAGCATGCAGCGGCAAGCAAAAACTGACATGCCTGTGGCAAAGATGCAAGGCCAGCTCTTGCAGTATGATGTGAGCGGACTACAGCTCCGCTTTGGAGCCAGTGTTCAAACACTGGATACAGTGGGTCTGAGCCCCTCTTCACCTGATTCAGCCAGGGAAAGATGCAAGCCGGGAAAGCAATTTCTTTCCTACTTTCTCTCCTGCTGCGGGACAGGCTCAGCTTGGGTGTGATTTCTCCTATCGGCTGCTAACACTGCTCCACCTTCTGGTGGGAATCTCCTTCTGTGTTGCTTTACTGAGGCCACCCCACCAGTCACAGTTTCTATTTCCAGTTCAGGTACTACTGCTCGATCTTCACAGCAGCCAGCCAGAAGGTGGAAGGAAGGTTATGGTGAGGAAGCTGAGTTATTCTGGCCCCATAAACAGCCATGCCGAGAGTGCTCTGCACGACTAGTAGGAACTCAAGTGCCTTGAAGCATATCATTTGACTTAGCTTCAAGGTCTGAAGGCTAACCAAACATCCCATTGAAGACAAGTCTTGTTTCCCTTGGGAAAGGGCAGACCAGAGGAGCTGGTTATGGAATGCACAAAGACTAGCCAGATGTGGCAAATTGATCAGCAGCTTTCTGCCATGGGAGGAACAGATCCCATGTTTGTGCTGTGGCTCAGCTAGCAGCTCTGCCCTTGTTCTCCACCTGCAAAGACTTTTCACTGCAGCAGGCTAGCTTGGTGGGCTTGAAGAAATGTTTACCCAGACTGTGTGAGCCACTTTCACTGAGTCTACTGTATCAAATGTTTGTACTCAAGAAAAGCACTCAGGAAAACTATGGTCTCACTGCTGACAATCAGCAAAACCATCAGCAAAGAGGTCAGGCTACTGAGGAAATACCTCTGCAGCCTTCTGGAGGTGGGCCCTGTTATTCCAGCTCAGAGCAGCATCCAGACATTGCCAAAGCATTGGATAGCTTTTACTGCTGTTTAAATCACTTCCAAAATGAATGCAGTGAAGGAAACCAGGTCATTGTTACTAGATGTTTTGCTTCTGGCCTTTTCTTTATCTGGGGTGTGTGCAACAGCAGAGGGAAGTCCTCATTCTGCCTTATGCTCTTCTCCAATGATAACACATTCTCATGACTGTAGCCTGTCTTCAACTGTTCTCCAAACACAGATGCCTAAATTAGTAGGACTGAAGGCGAAAAGAATTAAGGTAAAAAAGAAAGGTCAAATCTATCACCAAATTCATCATCAGATTCCAGAAATTTCAAGATCTAAAATTTGAATCTTACTCTAAAATCTTGCTAATGCTTTATATCACACCACATTGTTTCATGACTAATACTACAAATGTAGGGTTGATGATCATGGGGGGTTTACAGTCCTGACAAGACCAAACCCTTGCCAAACACTGAAGCCGATATACATTCCTGAGCACACACAATTCCAGCCAGTGAAACATTGTGCTTGGATTTATGGCTTGATTTTGCTTTCCTTTCTGGATCTTTATTTAAAACTTCCTCGTCTCCCACTTGGCAGTTCAGAGCAGCTCTGTGAGGTGCTGGGACAAAAACCCAAGGCACGGAAATGTTGGGCTGACACTTCTTGGAATGTTTCCGGCTTCAGTTGGCAGCATGTGCATCATTACTGTGATCACAAGTCATCAGGTTGAACATACTTATGGACTTTGGTGAAATGCAAGTTTTGGTTCCTATTCAGATCCCAGCTCACTACCATTTTGAGGTCTTTTTCATTGCAAAAACTATTGTCCTCAGGATGAAAGTGGATGCCTGTTACATAATTCTCACAGGCTCTAGTTTGTTCCTTACAAGCAAAAGAGTCACTTTTATTCTTTAAACATTAACAAAACTTCTAATGATACCTTGGAGAATGGGCAATATTAAGTTGTTTTCTCTGCTATGATTTATTCCCACAATCTCATTCTGTGCCTTAACAGAGATCATGGCAGAGTTATGTTTGTCATCATGAGAGTGTTACAGGAAATAAAGACAGAAAAAGTATAGAGACTGGGTAGCTGGTGACGTCTTTGGATTTGCAAATTTCTAAATATTTTAAAAACTCAATCTGTTTCTAATTCTTTCGGAACTTTTAACTGGATGCACTCACTATTTTAACTAACACAAATGCCAACTTGGCAAAATGCAGCATGACATAAACCTGTAGAGACAACCTAAGAAATACAATTTAAATGGAAACATACTTTTTTTTTCTTTTATCAGATATTTGTTGTCCATTTGGATGTACAACATTTGATTAAAATAGATTTTGTCAGAACTGGCAAAAAGAGCAACAAGTCTTTCCAACTCCAGATGCCAAAGAGCCTGATCAGTGCTTAGTTATGTCATTTGGAGTCTTTAGGCTGAGTTCAAGAGACTTTGGAGAAGTATTTAATGTTCATTTTCAGTGAAGTAGGTTTCATGAGCAGTGCAGAATGACTGAGTGTTTTCAAAAGATACTGTAGAGCTATGTAAATCTTTTTGTTACTTTGAAGTAACACAGGAAAGGGTCTTTGTCCCTCTTTCCTTCCTGTACCTTCTTTCTTATTCTTCAAAACTACAGTTTCCTAGGAATTATATCGATGATATTGACTAAAACTAAGAGAAGTGTCAGAGTGGAGGGTTGCTGTGAGAGTAAGGCTAATCAGGAAGATCCAAATGTTTTATTTCCTACTTCTATGATAAGACTCTTTACGTTTGCGGGAAGATTTTGTTGTGGGTTTTTTAACTTCAAAGATAGTGAGGTTAGATTTGACAAATATAATTATTTATTTCCTGGAATTTAGAAAATGTTTATTAGGTAAAGAATGTTTTTGGCAGGTTTTCATTTCAAGGAAAGAATTTTCCTTTGAAATGGAAAAAAGAACTCTTCATGGAGCATTATTTTTTTAATACTGTTTGAACAAAGGAAGATATGAAATTTTGAAAAAAAAAAAAAAACCTGAAATAAAAGAGGTTGGTGCTTGATGAAAATGTCAGTTATTAAAATAAAAGATTATTTCAGTATTTTAGTCTAGGAACAAATTATTTGGATAGGTAAGTAAATTGGCTCTTTGAAGTCTGTGAAAGTGCCGTGTGGGATTTATGGCTGGATTGCTCCACCCATCTAGTTTCTTTTCTTGGCTGAACTGTATATCCCACTGTGCACTGTATAGGCCATCATGCACCATGATCTTCCCTCTTAAAAAGGAAAGTTACATTGCCTCAAAAAGGATGCAATCTGTCTGCAGAGTGTAGCTGATAGCTAGTATCATTATCTGTAGCAGATTCACAAGACTATGGCCATGCGTTGGAGTTCTCAATGTACAAAACAAACAAAACCAGCTTTGTCAAGACTCATCTTCCTATCAAAAACACTTTTGATGGAAACCTCCTGTTGTTTTTGGAGTGGTTGTGTATGTTTATTGCTCCTTCCACGGGAATGCTCAGGCAGCCTATTTCACACTCCATACGGGCACCTCTTCTTCTAGGACTGTTTTTGATCTTCCTACTCTTTTTTATGAAAGTTTTGCTCCCTTTGTCAAGTATGGAAACAGAAATACCATGTGACCCATTAACATCAGGAATGACTGAAGAGTGGAAAACAAGGGTGAAAGGAACAGCTTGCAGATAGGGAACCAAATGAATCTCATCTTTGAAACAGTTCATAATGATAATGTATATATTAAAACTGAATGTGGCTTTAATGTCATTTTCACAAAAAAAAGGCTTAATTACCAGATAAATTATTGGCTGCAAGAAACTACCTACCTTCTACACTGACTTCATTGTGTTCAGACAAGATGTTAGGTTAATTCAGAAACTAGAATTAGTATTATATTTCCAAAAGCCATCAAATCACAAAGGTTAAGCAAAACTTTCTCTCTTGCTATATACTTCATGAATTTTGATGTGTATGGGTTTTGCAGACAGATTTTAAGGACATTTAATTTCCCAGTTCTGAGAGAGGACTCCTGCATCATGATGTCCAAATAGAACTCCAACATGGTGAGCACATTATGCTCCTCTCAAACAAACAGTACTTGAAGTATTATGATGTTTTTAACATCTGTTTTTCTAACAGAAAGTTGAGGGCAACAAAAGAATGATCATCTATAACCTGCTCAGAATTTTTGGGTCTTGGCAGTCTCAAAATTACCCTTTATTTACTTGTTTATGTTTAACTGCAGAAGAATTCTAGAACAAGGTTATTTTTCTAGCTGAAAAGTCTGGTTTTAAAACCTAATTAGTCATAAGTCAAATTCTTTGATCTTTAAATTTGCAGAAGGCTTTTTTTATGTTCAGAATAGCTCTGAAGCTGTATTTCCTTATTTGTTCCATTTTCCTGTAATTTTCTAGGTGATTCAAAATGCTGGGGCCTATATGAAGTTGCTATTTTGAGTCTGAGCTCAGTGTTACAGGGACCACAAATTTCTATACAGTGTAAAATAACTTCACATTAAAGAAGAATGCTTTATTATTTATTATTTCCTATTGAGGAAAAATAAAAAGAAAAATCAAACCTGTAATACTGTGCAATATTTTTTGTGGGTTCTTAGGAGTCCAAAAGCTGAAAAATGGGTTACTGGAGGATGAATACTGTATATCTGAGAAGCAGAGAAGGGGCTTACTACCAGTACCCTGAGAAGTCATACACCAACAATGCTGTACAGCTAGGTTTGGCTGTTCATGGAGGTTTCTCTTCCCCCAGAAGACAATTTTCCCAGCAGAAGAGTCCTCTGTGTGCAAAATATCAGTTGACTTTTACATAGAAACAGAAGTTATGATACTTTTTTGTTCCAACTTGTGTGGAATGTGGGAGGAGGAGGAGGAGGTGGAAAGGTCCTCTTGGTGTATCTAATTCTGGAGGGTTTACTCTGGCTTTGGGAATGAACTGAAGCCTGGAGCCTCTAGCTGTGTTTTACACTGTGATTAGAATTAAGTGGGAGAGGATCATCTTTTCAGTATGAAGAATGGAGATGAAAGCAAGCATGTTTTCATTTTTTCTTCCAAAGTATTTTTTGCTAAACAAATTGCTCCCTATCTTCATTTAAAAACATGTAAATATGTTTATGAAAATCATTTCTGTAAAAAGAGCTGTCTCCCATCAGGGAAACTGTCCAGAAGAAGTTTGACTAGTTCTATTTATAACATGGTTCAATTCTTTAGGATATATTTCAAATCAACCTAGTCGAAGGTGAGAGGGTCTCAGCTTATCCCTGAGCCACATTTCGCTATTCATCAAAAATATTTATAAAATTCACTTTAATTAGTAAATGAGGCAGTAAATGAGGTAGTTCCTGAGACCCTGAAACAAATGAACATACTTAATTCTGGTCAGAGTTCTACTGCCAACATACTGTTTCTTGTAATTAACCATCATATGGGTAAATAAAAAATGCATCTTAAGTATTTTCTTTTTATTCCAAACTGATACCAGATTTCACACAATTTTATATATGGGAGTACACTGTACATACATATGCGTGTGCATGTGTATGTATGTATACGTGTGTGTGTTTTAAATAAAATATTAAGCTGATAGAAAATAGTGGCAAGTTCTTAGCCTGAATGTGAGACCCCAGACTAGCAAACCAGGTGTTTCTGTGTATTTCTGGCAATAACTGTGTGTAAGAGAGATTGATTGCAGTGAGGAAACATATTGTACTTTCAATTTTACAGGGCTTATATAAAGTATGAGTGAAAAGGAATTTTTAAAGTCATGAAAGCTATTTTGCCTGCATCTTATCAAAGTAAAGGGAATGGTAACATCCAAAGAAACATGTGTAAATGCTTCCACAACATTTATTTCAATTGTCATGCAATGAAATAACTCTTCCACAATAGCATTTGCTCTCCATGCCAACACACTGCACTTCAAGGCAAAAGATTTATAATTCCACAGGTATTCTGTTTTCACTAAGTGTTATACAGAGCTCATTTTATGGCCTAATATTCTGAGTAAAACTTGGATAACCACCTTTTCTTTGCTTTGAATGTTGTTTTTTTTTCCTGAATATTACTTTTCAGCATTATAGGCTCAATACTCAACTTGTTGAGTTCAGGCCTTTTCAGATCCAGCACCTGGCACAGAGCCACCCTCAATGCAAATTAGAATAGCTGCGGGGCTGCTTTATCTTGTGCCAGTTGGAAGAGCTTCTACAGGACAGCTTGTACAGTCCCAGCTTCTCAGCATGCAGCGCATCTTGCCATTGCTCTGCTTGCTTTGGAGTCTCCTCTTCTGAAGAGGTAGGGAGAGCTCTGTGCTCAGTACCATGACAACAACTGCATGGCAACTGGAAATCAATCTGGCATTACTGGGGTGCCCCAAAAAGATGCAAATGTCAGGTATTGTTCTGGTGCAGGTTTTTCCATGGTGCATGCTGCAATAACACATGCTTTCCTGATGAAAGATGCCATTGAGCAAAACTGCTTGTGGCATTCAAGAAAATTGTACTCTTATCTTTGCATCATGGAATCTCAGTTTTCATTTACTCTCTAGTGCAACAAGTTGATGCTGCTGTTAATCTTTTAATGAAACATCAAGGTTCGTAATTCTCATTGCATCCTCAGGCAACATGGAAACTGAATAAGGTATAGATCAGATCTTACAGACATGTTTCTTTTTGAATGCTGTGTGCCTCTGAACAAGGGAAAAAATGATGCTAGTGCTGTACTATTTTTGTTCTGGATAAATCTATTTTTTTTTCTTTTTTCCATATTTTTAAAAATTCAATTCTGTAAAATTTTGGCTGAAGTTGTCAGAGTCAGAAATATTACCAAGGTACCTCACAGGAACTACAGTACAACCAGACTACCCGGCTGAGCTGCGCCTCTGAAAACAGACACATTTCGTCTTGGTTTGCTTTACTTCTATGTGAAGCTTAGATCTTTAGCCAATGTAAACTGGCACATTTCAGGTAGGGTCAGTGAAGCTGGGTCAGTTTACAACTGCAGGCCTATCAGACACTTTGCTCCTTACTCTAACTTCTTCAGTTCTGTGGGGGCAGTTAATTAGTTTCACTAGAAGCTGACGCTTAACAGTAAAGAGCAAATAATTTGGTTGTTTATTTGCTGAACTGAAGGCTTTAGGCAGTAATTTAGCAATGAAGCTGCACTGCAGCAAGTTTATTTTCTTACTTTTCTGTGGAGCAGTTACCCACACATTCTTTCCTGATCTAAATGTTAGTGAAAATGTTTGAGTTCAGTAATGAATCAGTTCTTACCAGTGGGCCTAAAAAGCTTTTTCATTATACAGCTGCATTACTATTATTATGCTGTAAATTATGGGTTGCTCAAAGCTGTTGTGACTTGCATATGTCCCAGTAGTCTGCTCTGCAACGTAATTATGAAGGCACCAGAAAAGAACAGCAGTAGGAATTTGAGAGGGCCTTCCCAAGCTGCATGCCCTGCTGCTGCTTAAACTTTTTCATTGACCACATACACCATCCCTGCAATTTTTACTGGCTGCATAGAGAAACTCATATGGTTCTCATCTTTGCAAAATACTGCTTACTTTAAAGCATTTTGCATATGAGTAGACGGGAAGGGATTGGTGTCAAATCTACATGGCAACATGAAAAATTTAAATAATTCATGTCAGTGATACAGCTGCACAGGGTGATGGGTTTAAAATCAGAAGGTGCTGTTGGATGGACCAATCAAAATAGTTTGAATCACCTTTTCATTAGCTTTTATAATGCTGGTAGGGAAGACGTTACTTGACTATGAGGATGCAGATCATTTTACTTTCTTGTGACTCTACTGTGAAGCTGAAACAACATTTCAGTGTGGGAAGGAAGCCTTTATGGCAGAATAAACAGCATAGGATGACTGTATGTTAAGAAGCAGCCTATTATGTTCACATCCAAATAAAGGGATAGCTATCATTATAAGACTATGGACTTTATTACAGAAATAGATTTTCATTTTCCTTTAATGTTCAGCAAAATAGCTAGCTTAGTTATTGAAATTATTTATTTACCTGTGCAGCTGCTATATTGTACCACAAATAAGTAAATATGCTTCAGTTGCCTTGAAAATATATACTATCATGACCTCCCGAGGAGCATTTGGAAGAGTCATGAAGGCTGAGATTCAAACTGATTTCGGTTTCAAACCACAACTACAGGTTGTCTTAGGGAAGGCCTTCTTCTCACAGACAGAGCCTTCTCTCTCAAAGACATGACTTCAATGTTGCAGTGTTGTGTAGCACCTGCTTTGACACCTAAAGATTTGTAATCAGGTTTCTAAAAATATTTTGCCCCACATAGCCATCCTTAGTCCAAGGCACTGGGCAGGAAACCTTCTGTAATGACACTTCATCACATGATGGCGGATGCAGTAGGATTTCCCTGCTTGATGGGTTGATGGCCATCACAGTGGCAGATTCAGCCTAAGAGGCACAGAAAAAATAACCAGCAGGAGAAGATCAAGGAGATACAACTCCTCTTTGGATGTGTTCCAAATGACTGTGCATAGTATATGAGAAGAGGGATTATTGCCTGCAAGTCCCCCATGTAGGCAGAGCTGTCCTTTGCAGATGCAAAATAGCCCCAAAGAAATCTAATAGCACTGTTTGTGATGATGAATGATAGCAAAATTTTGACAAGAAGTTCTTCAGAGGTAAGGTCTGATTTCATTGCACCAGCATAACCCAGATGCTCCCCTGACAACAATGAAACTCGTTTCTCCTCTTACTGAGGACCTGGAATTCAATCTAAACTGTTCCTTATTTGTTGACTGTGATGTAATTGCACCACCACATGTGGGAGGCTGTTGTGAGCTCTGTTCTCTGTGACAGCAAGCAAGGCAAGCTGCTGAAGAAGGGTTTTCCAGAATGTCAGGTGCAGGTTTCACATCTTTTCTAGCTTACTTTCCAAATAGGTAGTGTGGGGATTACAGCTGCATCCTAACCTCCTTGGGAAATCTGGCATTTTTTTCACTTTTTTAAAGAGGAGAAAGGATGAACTATGTATTTTTCTCACTGTTGCATTACAATGGCTCTCAAAATTTAGTCTTTGTTTGGCTGCATAAAGCTGGAAGTATAAATTCTACTTTCAACGTGTATGTGTGTGCATATGATGTGTGAGACAATTTCCTTACTAGTGCCAGGAAACGTAAACACACAGCCTGCTATAGATGAAAGCAGAAGATAGAGAAACTTTGGACTTCTATGTTGGAAGTAGATGGTAGATACACATTACCAATAGCTAGTTTTGATCTAAGAAGCAGAAATAAGATTCAAATTTCAAACCCTCAGCTTTTTAGTGCAATTGGTTGTTTTGTTTTCTTGTGAGTTTTTTGTTTTTGTTTGTTTGTTTGGAGACTGTAGGGTCCCTGAAGTGTGGTTTGTTTCTATATCCTTCCATCTGGGTACAATACCTGTTCAAAGAAGAAGAAAGTAAGGCCAAAGGCATCTAGAAAGGTGTAGAAACAGAGCTTTAAATGACCTCTTCTTATCCTTCTGTGTTCTGGAGAAATTACTCAATGTCCTCAAAGCTATGCCAGCATAGTGCATGACAAACATACCTGCAGACAACATAATTACCTTTGATGGAGTTAAATCAATGAGCATTCTCTAAAGAATGTAAAGGATTAGTGGCGGTACTGAGTGCTTCCAGAAAGACAAGCACACATGGAGCTTTCATCACTGCACAGATAAAAGAAATCAGATTTCATTGCTTCTTGTTAATTATTTTTCCACAACAAAAGATGTCGTGTTCAGGATGTGGGTCAGGAGGGCTGTTGCAGTCCATTTTTTGCATATACGCCAGGATTCTGAAGAAAGCAAAATGACTCTTGAAATGAATTACACTTACTGACATTTCATAAAATCAAATGAAAGCAGATTAACTAATGTAAGGGAAGCTAATTAAAGATTTACTGCAATTGCTATGGCTGTGGAGACTAAACTGTGACCACCAAATGCCACACCTTCTTTCTTTGTGTCTTGTTAGCCAGGAAATATCCCTAGCTTGTGTAAGTCAAAAATAGCTCTTTCAGCTTCACTGAAGCCTCCACTGCTTTTTCACACCAGCTACTGATATGACCTAGTAGTCTCTTCAAAGCTCAGAAGAGAATTGAACAAGCCAGCTGCCAGCCCACTATGTGAAATACTGAAATACACAGTGAATATGCTTGATTGGCTTTTCTTGCATAAAGAAAAATACTTTTGGAAGCAGCCCCAGAATAGAGAAAGTAGTCATTTAGGTTGTGTTCTTACAACTCACTGCATTAGTCCGGTGGTGAAGAAGAAAGTTTTCCTCTTCCCGGTCTCCTCATAGCACATGCTCCATCCCAGCCCCACATAGCTGTATCTGTAATGGGTCTATGTGCTCCCTTTATGCTGTCAGCTGAACATCTGGTACCCAATATAAAATACCAACTGGTACATGCTTATCACACTACCAGCATGGTCTTTGCTTGGATGCCTGAATCTGACGAGGTAACTCAGGTAGACCTCCATGTGGGATGCAGCCTGCAGCTCATGAGCTGAGTTGTGTGGTCTTTGCTGAGTCAGTTAGATCCCTAAAGGCAGCTGCTACACCCATATTCATACAGAGAGATGTTTTCTGGAGTTAAATAGGTGCTTTTATTGACACAGCACCTGTCAAAGGCAGAGCAGCGCTTGTAGACATCCATTTCTGCTATCTGTGCTGAGAGGTACAGCCTGTATGTTTGAAAGAATATCTTCCCCTGTTTTGCTGGCTGCCTCATGACATAGCCCCAGTCAGTGTCCTGGTTTTCATGGGGTAGGTTTGCTTTTGGATATGTTTCAAGTGTGTTTTTACTTACTCCAGTGTATTTGTTTTAGCCCAGCTCAGGAACGGGAACATTCTGAACATAGTCTTGTTTGCTCTTCTGTTCCCTGAGGATTCTGGAGAGGCTGACTCAAAACCAAGTGAGATAATGTTTCTTCTTTTTTCTGTGCTCTCTTTTGGGTTTGGTTTTGTTTTGCTCAAAAATTACTGCTCTGGAAAAGGGACAGGTTGAAAACAGCATTGAGTGATGCTATCTATTTATGGAATGTGTTGAGTATGATAATAAAACCTTCTCTTCCTGAGCCCCTTTTGGGATCTAGAGACTGATGATGACTGGAGGACCCTATATCTCCACGCCTATCTGACGTGTGTGTATTGTGGCATGTGTTTAGATAGGGGAAATACATTTGCAGAAAATAATGGGAACTACAAAATGGCAAAATATACAACAACAATATTGATTTTGACTTCCTTACACCAGCTGAGCCAGACTTGTGGCTGGTGCATATCAGTCTGCCTCCACTGAACAAACAATGGAAAAACAGCAGAAACAGCATTTCCACCTCTCAGGAACTCCACGGGAAGGTCTTGTGTGGAGCTGGAAACCATGTAGTAGTGACATGTAAAGTTAAGGTCTCGAGGATTTCAGCCTCCCCTGGGAAAAATACACTGTAATTAGTTGCCTACCCTTTTTTCGCGTTCAGATGTTCTTGATGGAGATTGAAGCTTTCACAGCTCTCCACCTTTCTCACCATTAAATTAATGCCACATGAAGGAAGACATGAGGAGAGCATTAAGAGGCAGCATTTTCTCTTGCTGCAACAGTTGTCCTGAAAGACTGCAAGTCATGGATGTATCCTCTCACTCAAGAAACTTAGGGAAAAGGGAGAAGGGAACAGAGAGTCTGGTGGTTTGAGTGGAGGAGGACCAACCTGCAGACAGGAATGGGGACTCAGGTTATAAAGCACAAGGAACTGGTGGGAAGCTGGACACATGAGACTGAGAAGGTGGGCACTGCCATACATGCAATAGGACCATGTAAGAGATGGTAATTTATCTAATTTTCCCATAAAATAAAAAGGTATGGTTAATGTTTTAGGGTGACAAAAGCTCTTGTAATGTCTGTATGTAAAAACCAATAGTTTAAACTTGTTGTTAGAGTGAGTAAAACTCAGTGCAATATGTGAACACAAGTTCACATGCTTACATGTGAACTTGGATGCATAGGAATGCAGTGGTGTTAGAACGCAGGAATGTAAAAAGCCAAATAGAGTCAGGAAACAATCCCAGCCATCTAAAAGGCTCAAGCTCTGACTCTTGGGTTGGTTTGTTTAGGATTCTTTTTTTCTCTCTTCAGGCAACTTAATTGGTGTTTCCAGGCCCTTAAAGTGAGAGATGCTGCAGATCCACCCTGCTGAAAAGCCATCTCCAAGCCCCAAGTGACATGCCCAGTTTTCCCTTCAGTGACAGTGCCACCATCAGGCTCCAGCACTGTTTCACTGGACTGCAAAGCAAACACCTTGTGGAAAACTGAAGCTTGGAAAACAAGAGGGAACAAGAAGAATCAGGACAAGCCTGAGGAAATAATTGTCCAGAAAAGTCATAGAATACAATGTACACCAAACATGCATGTAGAGCTCTTTTCTGGAAAGACAGGGGTTGAAAACAAAAAAACTCGGAAACCCAACTTTAGGATCATGCAAAGGAATGGTGGAGGTGTGCTGGGTTGGATGTTTTTACCTAATCTAAATGTCTGGCTTTTAAAAGGTTTTGGGTTAGTTGTTTTTTTTTCCTCCACAGTAAGTGCAGGGCATATTGCATTCTGTCAAGTTCTTATTTCTTTGCATTTCACTCTTTAATTTTAAGATTATTCAGAAATCACATTTTTTTAATCTCTAGATTGGCCAAAAAAGAAAACAAGCCATGAAAATCATAAAATCATTACAGCTTATCCCTCAGCTGACCACACAAGGCTGTTTTCATTGGGGAGATAACAGCATAACAGCTCTTAGTTGCACCAACAAATAAAAAAGCTTACTTCTTCCTCAGGTTTTGTTTGTTTATTCTCCTCATCTGGGATGTCTTATTCCTGCATCAGATTCCAGAAAATGAAATTAAACCAGAAAAGGCATGGAAAAATTTGCAAGAAAATAAGTGCAATCTTAATGGATGTAAAGCTTAACTTAATTTCATAGTTACTTAAGAAATTACATGGTTATTCATTAAACACATTGTTTTCCATTTCTAACTGTAGTGGGATACACAGTTTGTTTCCACTGGTGTTCGAAGTTGTAGGGAGATGATGAATTAAGTCTGAATTTCACTCTGGATGTTAACTTCATCATAAAGAATTATTAAATTGGATCTGCTACATGTGCCATGGTATTGTTTTTAAGGCTGTATAGTTTCTTTTAGTTCACACTGGCATCCCAGAGATCAGAATGTGATCCAGCTCTTTCATGTTTGTTAATTCCAAAGATGGGATTCATCATTACTCAGTTTTCTGTCCTTCAGCTGTTGTGGACACAATACAGAGTTCAACAGATGTGATTTCCCACTGCTGCATGTTCAGTATGTTCAGTTACATCTGTGCAAAAACAGATATAAAATCCTAGTACTATAGAGTTAAAATCACTTCGCACCAGTTGAAACGGCAAGGATCACTCTGAGGTTGGAATATTCATACTGGAAAAGCTTTTGAGATATTAAAGTGATTTCTGCAACACAGTAAACTTCATAAATTCTCAGAAATGGCCAACAATTGGGGTTATACATAATACCCTGGAACTTGGGCTTGTAAACCACATTTTATATTCAAGTACCTTAAGTGATACTGTTACACAGTACACATCAGATGCCCAGCACAACCTTCATGTATTTTCCAAAGAATTAAACATACAGATAGCAAGCACAGAGAAGCAGGAACTCCAAACTACAACTGCAAATACCTTGAACAAACATTTCTTTTGTTGGTTTAGGTCGAATGGGGAGCTGAAGGTCAGGATGTACGATAACATAACAAGCTTCACATGATGCTGCTGTAGCATGGTGTTGATTTTGGCAGGTATCAATAACAATGTGCTCACAAAACAAATGAAAAAAAAATATGGAAGAGAAATGCACTGTCTCTCCTCTCTCTTCACCCAGAGAAGTACAAAAACAAATGGCCACTCATCTTGTGGTGTACAGCAGCATACCTCTGAGTGATTAATGAATCTTTTTCAGTGTAACAGCCAGAATGAAATAGTTGGGAGGCTGTGGCTTGCCTTGACTCACAGCTGAATATGATTTTATTTTTTTTTAACAAAGCAACAAAAAATGTTTTGTGTTGACTCAAAACATTACATCAAATTGAAATGAAAGTCCTCCCCCCTCCATTTATCCTGCAGTTTAAAAAATGGTGAGACTAATTTGAAATGCATCTTGTTTATGAAGATACTAAACCTCAAGTATATCTGGCTGTGAAAAAAATCTCAGTGGTAGACACAAAACTAAAAATTACTTTTTGTGCATCTGAGGTCCAAGCCAAGGGACTGGGCAAGTTTCAATAGCGCCTTGTCAACTGAATTTTAAAGTATTGCAACAAATATTAAACATTACAAAGAAGTTACTTTTATTGTCCTCTTCAATTTTTCTATGAAAACAGTAAAATAATCTAATAAGAAAGCTTGTAAGGGGAAAAGCAGAGTGAGCGTTCTACTGAGACTTGCATCTACTTTTTTGCGTTCTGCAGAGACAGACAGATATTGGGACCAAACTCTCTTTACTTTGTCAAACACATGAAAACGAAACAATCCTGTAATATATACATTAATCACCTTGCAGGGAAAAACGCCCAGGGATTTGCTCTTCTGTGTAAGATTGTTACAGTGTGTGTTACCTAATCAGTGCTATAGAGACTTCAGATGCTGATGGTGTTACGCCTTTTCCAGCCAAGAAGCATGAAAACAGTTTTATTTCCTCAGGACCAAAGTTATTTTGCTTAGCCAAAGTAAAAGAGAGGTACATTTGTGTGGGGGCACTACACAGTGATAGACGAGAGAGAAACACAGATGGTCAAAAAGTCATTTCCACTAATTTGAAAGACCTGTGAAAACAATGACACTTGATGAATGCTAAAGAGTGCAGGTGTTTCATTTGGTTTTTTCTTACTTTCTGGCTGCCCTCATTTCAGTGCCGACTTCAGCTCTTGCAATGATAATCATGATTACAGGATTGGATAATCTCTATGGACCAATGCATAGTGTTGTAGAGGCACATTGAGAGGGAAAACGTTATACCAACAGGGTTGACTACACCTGGATAAAATACATTTTTTTCTTAAAGCTAAGGAATTTTTTTTTTTATTTCCTACTTCTTTAAGAATTTCAAATTTCCTAAATAATTGGATTTTTACTGCTTTAAATTTATTCTGTCTCAATTATAAAACACATTGGTTGGCACTTATTTAAAAAAATAGCTCACTACGCTTTGCTTTTACTTATAATACATTTCTTTTTACTATTAATTCTGTATGGTTTTAAGTGTCAGCTACAAAGGAAAAAAGCTCAAGTTTAAAAACAGAAGGAAGCCAAATGCCCAATTTTAGACACTTTCAGATGTTATTTTAGACACAGTGTCCTGACATTGTCATGAACTGTTTTAATGTCACACAGGTTGCTGATTCTCATAATGAAAGTTTTGCATGAAAGCTTGAGTCCTGATCAACTCAGTGTCTGCTAGAAATCTGTGCATGTAAGTTCTTCACAAACCGTCCTGTGTTTCTGTCAGTGTTTTGATCATGCTTAAGTATCCATTCTGAGTTTGAAACACAAGGAACGTGGTTCCTACTGAGTGATGTGACAAGCCAAAGCTGGCTTTGTAAGTTGGACATTGAAAGCAAAGTGATGGGCAAGGAGACAGAGCCAACTTACACTGCAAACCCTGGTATTGTGTGCATGCATGTGAGCATATCTAGGCTTGTTGGTCACTTCTCTAGCTCTGCATACTTGATAGCTGAGTGTCTGTCATTCCTCAAGGGAGGCTGGTTTTCTTAGAAGAAGTAGCTTTCTGCCTGCTGTAAAACATGCCCCATTTGCCCTAAATTTATGCAGTCAAACCTGAGATTTTCCCCATCCTTACAACTCACCTCAGAATCCTTTGACCCAAATACTTGCACCTAGAAATCTCCTGTAGAATAAGGCAGGCACAGTGGCATCAGAGGAGGTAAATTGCCAAGTGGAATTTCATTGCTTTGAGACAGACAAATGAGCAATCCCTGAGAAACTGCAATGTTTCTCAGTAACGGGCCATTCCCAAAACATGGATGGTATCGGGAAGTATCAATTTTATGATGTGTCAGGGCAGCTGAAAAGGTAGTGTTTCCTTCTGGGGCAAATTTTCAAAAGCAATCAGAAATCTCTTAATTGTGTTCTAACTGGTACTTTCCTGGAACGCATTATCTACCCTGAGTAAATTGAGAAAAAATCAGAAGCAAAGGCTTCTGAAAAACCTCATAAACTGTTTTCTCTAATAAGATGTAAATTCTACACTAGAGAGAGAGCAAACAAAATAGGATGTTAATAGGATGTTGCAAAATTTTAAAGCTACAGATGTGTTCATTCTTCTCAGAACATACATGTTCTCAAGCATGAACCAGGAAAAATGTACACCAATATCTGCAGTATAAAAATGACTATTAATTTTTATAATAAACTCATTAGCATAAAGAAAGTGCAGCAGGCCATTTAGTTGGTTTTACAAAGAGAAGATCTCATCTGTTTACCAATGGTCATGCCTCTAATATATGGTAATTCTTTCTATATAGCTGCAGATGCCTTACTGAAAAGAATACAAATCCCATGAGTGTTTTTCTTAAATTTGCTTATGAAATTCATGATTTTCATCATGATACTTCTGCAAAAGCTGAGATGAGAAAATTGCGTTCTGGGTTTTTTTTTGTTTTGGTTTTTTTTTTTTTTAAGTTATGGAAATATGTTCTTAATAAAAACCATTCATTAAAAGGAAAAAAAAACCCCACAACTATTGTGCAAGTATGTTAAGAACAGGTCAGTTCTGAACAAACACTTCCTTGTTTTATACTGAGCCCAGTTTGTCTGGGAGCTCCAAATGACATGTTGTGTGTGTTTTGCATAGTGTGGATATAAAATCAGTTGAAATACAGAAGTGGCAATTGAGCTTGAGATTCTTCTCCTTTTTGATTCATATACTTGTGGTCTGCAGATTACCATTAGTATCCATGGGCATAATCAACATGACCATATTGGCTTGTTAGTGCTTTTAATTAATATTTGACTCTAAGTATGATGGTCATTCAGTGAGCATCCTGCTGGGTGACAGTGGTTTGTGGTGTGGCAATTTTGAGGACTGTTGGTTTAAATTCGTATCTTTTGACTGCTTATTCATAATGGAGTCAACACATCTTTGTCATGCCAAAGACTAAGCAGAGTTTTGGCATTAACAGCAGTACAGTTGTTAGTGTTGTTAAGTTAGGCTTCCAACAAGCAAAAGAAATATAAAGATGTGAATATGGTGAAGGCAAATACAATTCATGACAGAACAATTTAGCAGAGAGGAGAAATTTAAGTTTGTGAGGTGGTCTGTGTTCACTCTTTCATCCAAATCATTAGCTTCAGCCTCAGGCCAGAAATTTTCCAGTTGTAATGCAACAAACTCACACTGCAAGATTTGAAACTATAAAAAATAATAAGAACATCAGAATTGTTAGGGGCAGCACACATGATCTACTCATATTTGTAGACCAAAGAAGGAGCAAAGAAGCACTGCGGGACTGAAACACAACCTCTTCTAGAGATAGCTGGGGCTCATAAAACCAAACATTTAAAATAGTAGCTATGGACCTAGTGCAGTCTTTAATTGTGGTGGCTCACTGCACAATGCCATGGAAACAAAAGCTATGTACAATTATGTGCACAAGGTCAGGTACCAGCTTTATTGTTACCAAAAAACTTTCTAGTTAAATACTGTTGTTTCTCCAATAAAAACTATAGTTTAAAAACTATAGTTTCTCCAATATTGGAGACCCTGAAGATTAGGATAAGAAAACAGCTGTGTGCTTGGCTAAACTAAAAACACCTCTCCAAAGAAACCCAACAGTGAGACAGGGAAAGGAAGGGAAAACTTCTTTGTCACTCTTTTATTTTCTTTTTGTGGGGTGGGAAAATAACAAGGTGAATTTAAAGGGCAAAAAGAGGAGAAAAGAAAAAAAAGAAAAAAGGGAGGATTGGGCAAAATCAAATCTTTGTTAAAATCAAATCTTTTGCCAGAACTGTGCTTTAAAACACCTGGACGATCTTTGTTTTCCCAATATAATTACATGACTTTTTAGTTTCCAGTTAACTTTAAGAGTGGAAACATCTTGGTGTAATGAAGTCAGATGGACTGCCACAGGACATTCCTCGTCATTCTTATGAAAAAAGCCTCTCAATTTCTGTCACACACTGTTTGAATTGGCAGCTGGCTATACCCACATAAACCAATCTGCAGGGGTATTCTAACATGTGCATGACACTGTTCATAGTGCATGAGATAAAATCCCCAGCGTGAAAGACTTTGCCAGAAATAGGATGATAAAAAACATCTGTTTTCACAAGTGTTACTTCACTGAATGTACTTACCAAAGCTTTGAATATTCCTTCTTTGATGGAGATTTATTGAAGGAGAAGCGCTGAGGGATTTTGAGCCTTGGTGGGAGATATATGTAAACTAATACATGTAATGATGTGTACAAGGTGAGAAGGTGTAAAGAAGACAGAGTGAGATCCTTAGTTGTGTCCAATGAAGGACAAGAAGCAATGGGCACAAACCAAAATACAGAAAATACCACTTCAGTGTAAAAATACTGACCACCCAGTCAAACACTGGAACAGGTTGCCCCAGGGAATTTGTGAAGTCTCCATCAGCTGAGATATCCAAAACCTGACATCACATGTTTGGAACTGACCCCATCTGGGCAGGGAGGTCAGACTAGACAATCTCCAGAGGTCCCTTCCAGTCCCCTCCATGCACCGCTTCTCTGAAATAGAATCCCAGTATCACATTTTAAGAAGTTGTGAATGTCCTGCATCCTTCTCTGAAAACAACAGAAATTGTGCTGTTCCCAGCTTTGTTTTAAATCTGGTTCTGAGGGTTCTTGGTGCAAAATCAACATCTCTGAAACTGAGCTGTAACGTTCAGTTTCTTTTCTGTCTTTAAACTACTCTTCTTTAGATTCAGGTTATTCCAGATGCTTTCAATGCCAGAATTATGCACTGCCCCACCAGATATTTTATTTGCATTCCTCTTCTTTTCTGAAAATGTCAAGGCTTAACAACACAGGCACAGTAATCATATCTGTGGAATGCATTACTATTATTATTTTAGCAGCACATTGCTTAAAGTAGCATTCTTCTGTATTCTTCCTCTTTTTTTTTTTTTTTTTTTTTTTTTTTTTTTTTTTTTTTTTTTTTTTTTTTTTTTTTTTTTTTTTTTTTTTTTTTTTTTTTTTTTTTTTTTTTTTTTTTTTTTTTTTTTTTTTTTTTTTTTTTTTTTTTTTTTTTTTTTTTTTTTTTTTTTTTTTTTTTTTTTTTTTTTTTTTTTTTTTTTTTTTGTCTAGAATCAGGTTATATAGAAGTACCACAAAAATATTTATAACATTTTCTGTGTTAGGGAAAAAAAATCAAACACCAATTGCAATTTTTTTTTGGACAGTATTCCATTTTCAGTAAGTATTTACAAGAAAAGCAGTGGATACCAATTTACAGTGTGTATGAATAATCTGAGCATGGATCTAGGTTCTTCTCTGAATTTCACCTGTTCAGGATAGTAAAAGCTTACCAAAGGTGAAGAAATAACAGAAGTCAGCATGAGGTTAGATCTGATTCTGCTACCCCATTTCTCCTTTTTTTATCCATCTTTCTGTTTTACCAAGTTTTGTGATTTTGGAGAGTTACAGCAGCAAAGGTACTGGCAGAAACCCCAGCTTTGAACTGTTTGAAACCTGTGAATAAGTATCTGAAAAGATGGATTGTTATCTTACATGAACCTACACACATTTTTGTGGCTAAGACACCTATCTACTCTAAGGAAGTGTTTTCTCAGGCACTGAAGCCTGTTTCAGGAACAGTGAAATAATTTCCACATAAACAGGTATCTACTAGATTTCATGTGCTAAGTCCTTCTCATTCAGGGCAGTAGATATTCTTAGCAAGATATCCCAATGGTAGATTTCTCAAGCTGACCTCATATTTTCAAGCCATCAGGTCTCACAATATTTCACATAAAGTCAAGCTTTACAGTGAGCATAACTGCATCCTACCAGTTCAAAAATGTTTCAAGATAAGCTAGCCCACTCACACTCGTATTGGTGCCAAGGCAACCTTGGATCTCTGAATGATCTAGATCACTCCCGCATGCAACAGAGTGAGCCAATGGATGTATTCTCCACACAAATGTTACAAAGCAAGAAGAAGAAATTCTTCCCATCTTTGCCTTGGCACTGGTGGCCTTC
>NW_009920512.1:0-17918 GCF_000696875.1 Nestor notabilis | reverse complement strand
TGCTGCTGATTACCCCAGTGTTAGAAAAAATGTAGTGCTTTTATGTCTGCTGGAAATTAAGCCATGTGGTATGTTTTTATATTATTTCCTATAGGGTACGGTGTAAGGACAGTGCTAAGAAATCTTCCTGTATTAGAAAATTCCAGTCAGCTTCATCACTGAGTGTAAAACAGAAATCATTACAATTTTGGCTGGACTGAAAGTTTTTTGGATACCAATCTTCTCAAAAGTATAAACCTAACCTGATTTATTGCTGGGTGGTGGTTCAGGTTTTCTTAAGTTGAGAATTTTCATAAGAAACAATGGAGCTAAAATTCTGATACTGGACCAGGTACTTTGACGCCTAGACCATAGTGCTGAGCACATTAGGAAGCCACTGCTTTCTAGTAAGTCACTTGGTACCTTTTCGCTAATTTCTCAGAGACATGCAGTGCAGGAAGACTACAGGTTTAGCCCTTGTAAGCAGGAGAGTTAACTGATGTCCAGTTTCTGTTAACTTTGTGAGGATCAGGACCTGCACTAAAAGGAAGATTTAGGATCACTTGTTCATTTTCCAGTCTCCTCCAGAGATCAATTAGAGACATAAGACATCCAGATACATCGGTAGTGCTATTCATTCTGCCTATTCTGTGTTACGGAGATGTAAATCACTTTGTTGATGCAAATTATTCTTATTCCTTCTTCTTCAAATAATTTGGTACTTATAAGTAACTAATATTATATTCATCAATCTGATTCCACAATTTCTCTTGCTATTTCGTCTACTTCACTCACAAATTCCAGGTAAAGCGTTCACTCTGCTTTCTTAATTTGCAGTCTAATTCTCTGGCTAGGACCTCTTGTGTCCTACAACTGCACAACAGAAGCATAGAATCATAGAATCATAGAATCATAGAATGGTTTGGGTAGGAAAGGACCTTAAGACCATCTAGTTCCAACCCCTCTACCATGGGCAGGGACATCTCGCATTAAACCATGTTGCCCAGCGCTCTGTCCAGCTTGGCCTTGAACACTGCCAGGGATGAAGCATTTACCACTTCTTTGGGCAACCCATTCCAGTGCCTCACCACCCTCACTGTAAGGAACTTCTTCCTTATATCTAACCTGAACTTCCCCTGTTTTAGTTTGAACCCATTACCCTTTGTCCTGTCACTACAGTCCTCGATGAAGAGTCCCTCTTCGGCATCCTTGTAGGCCCCCTTCAGATACTGGAAGGCTGCTATGAGGTCTCCATGCAGCTTCTCTTCTCCAGTCTGAACAGCCCCAACTTTCTCAGCCTGTCTTCATATGGGAGGTGCTCCAGCCCTCTTATAATCCTTGTGGCCCTCCTCTGGACTTTTTATGTTAAGAACAGCAGAACTGTACACAATACTCCAAGTGAGTATTAATTGTTGGTCACAGAGTTGTGCTCTAGCACATAGAGTTTCTTATAAAATCTTGTATATCAAATAAAATCGTTTTTTTTCCTTACTTAAAAAAAAAACGGGGGTGGGGGAGTTGACAGAGACATAAACTAAATTTAAAGAGATGCAAAGAGAAGACTGGATTAATTGCAGTTTCTTCTAATAAGATTCTTACCATTGTTAACTATGAGACAACAGCGTGACCACTTGCCTTTCTGTATCATAGCAGTCAGCTTGTGCACCCTTGGCAAAAATCTTTGCCGAACTTACTTGACACAGAGAATCCTCTAAAGCTCTCCTGGAACCCAAATTCACTGCCAGCTACCCTGCCTCCCTCTTCCCATTTATCCTCTGCTTCCTTCCTCCCCCTGCACCCCTCCCCATACTTCTCTTTTTTCTACACTCCAGGAGTGAATCACATATAGATTCTGTTTTCTATAAAGTAGGTTTTGATACATGTTGCATAAGTGTAGCTGACAAAGTAATAGGCATGGTAATTGAATTATGAGATGGGTGGTGGATGAGGGCCTGAGATTACCACATCCAGTGACATCACCTGTCTGGATTAGGTGGGGCCTTAGACTTGTTTCTTGTTCTTATGAAATATTGTGATTATCTGATTTGTGGCACAAGGTAAATAACTGGAGTGCAAACAGTAGTAACTAGCAGGCCTAGAAAAGATATAATGCTGAAACAGTCTTCTGAGATATGCTTTCATTTTAGTTCTCAGACTGAAGGCACTGTTTTAACAAAAGTGGTTTCTTTATCATTGTTTCCCTTCTCTTTTAAGAAACAACATCAAAATCATGCCTCCAGACAAAGAAATTTTATTTCAGAGGATTTGGACGGGTTTTTTGTGTTTTGGAGATATTTGGCAAAAATTAAGAGCCTGATTAAATAAATAAGCTATTAAAATATAACTGCTTTTGCCCTTGGTCCTGCTGCCATGCCTTACTGGTTGCCTGCTTTTCCACATGCTTGACACCTTCCAGCAGGTCTGGGCTCCCCATCTGGGCTTTGCTTTCCCTATGTGCTGTGATACCACCACCACAGCCCCCACTCCTAGCCATTGGACTGTACCATGGAAATCCTCCTTGCAGTCTGCAGCATAGAAAGGAGGGAGCAGGAGGAGGCTGGGGTCAGGTCTCAGGACATGTCACAGCCACATTCCCAGCCAAAGTGTTTGTGTGTTAGTCAAAACTGTCGTGCTCTGGACTCCTCTGTAGCGAGTCAGAGATTTTCTAGTAGGTGGCCTAGATCCAGCCACGCAGTCACGTTTGTGCTTCACTTCATGCACAACAGCATATCTGTAAATTCAAGGGCTTGAAACTAATTATGTTCAAAACTGTTTGTGTTTGGGAGGATTTAGATTGCCACAACAGGAAAAATTAATTGTAGATAGCAGAAGCCTTAGAAACTTCCAGATCCACCCATATGATAACAAATCACAGACATTAGCTATGAATTTTCAATGTCATTACAACAAGAGAAGAGATTTTCAGATTGTGGTCACCTGATAAATCATGCCAGAGCTTCCAATAAAGCTAAATGTCTGTCCAGAGACTATTGTTATGGTAAACAGTACAAAACTGGACAGCTACAATGCTTCATTCCTTTCCTATGTCACAGCCACTTAATCCTTGCCAATGAATGTGTTTTCTTTTTGCATAATCTTATATTGCTTAGCCTCAAACTGGAAGCCTTTTCTCCACATATTTCAGCACAAAGAATTTATATCATCGGATAATTCCACGATCTGGCTAAGTTTGATGCACTTCAGGTATTACAAAGCCTAATGGGCCTTTGAGGACAGAGAATAGCTTGCAAGGTGCATAGTGTGTCAGGAGAGAGAAGCAGGGAAAAGCTTAAAGGAGGGAGTAGCTTTTTCAGACCTCTTAAAGCACCTATCTCTATAATCCCTGGTCCTGGCCAGGTTAGGAAACAAGAAATACAAGAGCAAAATGTTCTACTCCTGTGATTTGGGATCAAAGCAAGACTCTGAATCAATGGTGCCTCCTGATTGAGGAAGACTCCTGGCCAAGTCTGTTTAAAGGATAGGACCTGACTTTAGTTCCCAGTTGAAAGCAGTTTGCTAAATTTTGGTTTGTCTTTAACTCTAAAATGAGCTGTGATTTGGTGATTGGGATAGCACTGACTAATGACAAAATGAAAAAAAACCAACCCAAACACAAACCAAAAAACAAAAAACAAACCCCAAACTTAAAGCACTTGTACATTTTCATATAAAGTGACAGCACTTGGCTTGAAGCCACATGCAGCCCCATCCTGTCCTCCATTCCCCACTGTTAGAGCAAAGGCGGAGCTGTTCTTCACAACCTTAAAATAATCCTTAGGGTTCCTCCTATGTTAATACCTTTCATGACTTCCATTTATCTTTGTAAATGGAAGGAAAATGGGTAGTCATCTGATCCACTGAACAAAGACCCATTTGAATCATTCCTACATGAACAGTTACATGACACCAGTGACAAATATTAAATAAATCAGGTGAAAGATCTAAAATCTAGTCCCAGGTTGAAAGTATTCATCCATATTCTGAACTTAATCTTGGCAGTGTTAAAGATATTGATAGGACCTTGACAGAGAATATAGTGGAAAAAGTTTTTGGTTGCTGGGTTTCAGCTCAGTGTCTATACTGATGAGAAGTTATCATCATGTTATATTTTTCTGTCAGGTTTAGTAACTACTGCAATAGAAGGTAAGGTTTTGGAAGACAGACTGTTCAACAGACTAGTACACAATTTTTTTAAGCTATAGGCTTCAATCTGAAAAGAAGCTGTCCATGGAGCATAGAAACAGGTGCAATTATCTTCTTTCTCAGTTGATATATAGAAAAAAACATATTCCTCCAATTATATTTTTTTCACCAAATAAAATGAAAGATCAACAAAGCACAGAGAACACTAGCATAGCTAAAATGAATGTATCTTAGAATAGATTTAAACAAGGGTTGAACTTTTTAATGATTACTTCTCTGTAGGGAATAGTTGCACATATTTTAGCTCCAAGGTACATTGTGATGTAAGGCCTGTCTACAGAGTTACTGTTATCTGGACAAAACTTAGCAGACCTGGAGACAAAGATATTAGGAGCTTTGCCAGATCAGAGGAGGAAGGATATTTTTATAAAGTATGTGTATAATATATATATATTTGTATGTATATATAAATAAGTAAACTTCACAGAGTGGATTTGATCCACTCTCCGTCACATTCTATGCATTTGCATTTAATATATAGATTCTTCACTGAGTAAATCAGAACATAATGTTCTCAACTGAGAAGTAAAAATAAAACTACTGCTATTCTTAGTACCTTATAAGTATGGATGCTATTTTGCTGTATCCATAAAAGAGAAAAAAACCTTTCTTATTAATCACCTCCCCAAATGAGCTTCTCTGACTCTTGACACACGTGAGGTCAGAAGCCAAGGGGAAGTATGCACAAAGTCACTTTTCATCTTCCTTCACAGGGCTGAGCTTTGGGCTTGCACCTTAGCCTCACTAAACTGAGGAAATTAAATTCTTCCTAAGAAGACCCTGGTGCAGCTGCTCTGCCAGTGCTAGATCCTGACAGCCAGCTGACTGGGCCAGATGCTGTTGGATCAAGATCCCTGTGTTTCTGTTTGCAGCTTCAGATGTTTGAGGTTTGCTAAGCATCATCAGCAGAAGCAAGCAAGTCCACAAATGCACCAGGGTAATTTGCACCTTATCTTTCACCTTTACAAAATCCCAGAGAAGAAAATAGTTCTGCTACTTACCACTGCTTGCTGTAAAGACTCAGAAAATGTTTTCAATACTTCTCCTTTTTCTGTTGGGCTGTATTAATTTACAATATAAGACAGTGAAACCACAATATAGGACAAAATCATGATTAATCCTTTTCAGACATCTTTGAGAAGCAGCAATTTCTATTCCTTAGAAGATCCAGAGCTGTAAGAGAAAACAGTAGGATATTAAACAAATGTAAGAAAAAATACTTCCTGAGTAAGATCTCAATTAAAAAAAAAAATTGTAAATTTGGTTGGTCACAACAATCCTTCTAGAATTATAATTTCAAAATTATGAAATGCCTTCTGGATTTGAAATAGAAGTGAAGTATTTCTATAAACCAACATTATCTATGAAAAAGACATTAGTTAAGGTGAAAATCAGTATGTCATCAACATCTTTTTTTAAGTCTTACTAAACTTCATGTGAGCTTAGGTGTGACTTTACAAAAACTTACATGTTTGCTTGCAACTGTAAAGCTGATCTGTATATGGAAGGTATATGTAAAGTGAATTCCCAAGGCATGAGAACAATACCAAACTAAATTTGTTGGGAAAAAAAAAATAATTAGGAAATATTGTCTTATTAAGTTTCTTGACCAGGAAAGTAAGAAAATTTTGGTAATTTGTGTCAATTTTATGAGTTTTCATAACTGAAAATCAGAAGACTGGTATAAAGGAGTGAATTTCTGTGTCTTGACAGACATGCTTTAGCAGTCAGTTACTCTTAGTTTCTTTTTCAGGATCTTTCAGAGTTTCAAGAGGAGCAGCTAAGATACCTGTAAAGATCATCAGAGGTAAATTACACTTCACTTTAATCACATCATCACTATAAAGAATTAAATCTGGCAGGTCATGATCACACAAGATCAGAGTCCTTCTTTTCTTATAAGTGCAGCTGAACCACCCCCTGCAGAAGCTGTGAGGGAGGAATAAATCTGCAGTCCACTGCCCTGCTGGCCATGGGGTGTCCTAGCCCTGTCCCACAGTGTGGCTCATCCTCCCCTGCACTGGCACATGGCCCTGGGCTTGGTAGCAGGGGCAGGATAGGAGAGGAGGAGACTGACTGTTCTTCTGTCAGAGGTGTTTCCATTTCATAATCCTTGAGTCACACAGAGAGGAGGAATTCCCTGAAAGCCTGCCACTGCCAGCACAGCCACAATGCCAACTGGTCCTGACTGATACTGTCAAAGTGAATGGAAAGAAAACTGAACTGGACAACTCAGGCATGTGCCTGGTTACGCCAGCAGTACAACATCCAGTCAGAGATCATTATTATTATACTATCCAGCAATTACTTTATTATTTTTTTTTTTACATTTGAATAAAAATTGAACAAACCACTTAAGCCTTCTGACTAAGAAACCAGTGGCCTTCCAGTTGTTACCACACTTCTTTCTTCTCTTTTGAAAGTCCATATGGAAAGATAAACTGAGAACAGAACAACTACATCTGACTTAAATCACTACATCCAAATTATTACCAGTGTGATCAACTCATTTCCCCTGCACTAGCATTAGACAAGGAGCCAGACATTTTGAAAACTCTGTTTTAGCTGAAAACTGAATGAGGTCAGAGAAGAAACCAACCCAAAAGCACTATGTGTCTGAAATAGTAAATAATAGGGGTATATATAAATGTTCACTCCATAAGGTCTTGGACACTGTTGGTATTTAGATTTTGCTGCGGCTTGAGGTCTGGAATAAAATCAAGTCCTTATACTATTGCACACAGAGCATGAAGAGATTGATAGCTGTTTATCATCTGAAAACAAGTAAATTCAATAAACAACGAGCAGGAAGGGAAAAATTGCTTTCCTTGAGGATCTGTTGACGTTGTCAGGAGAACAACCCATATAACATGCATTCTGGCACCACAGGCAGGTTCTGAGCAGAGGAAATCTTCTGGATGTCAGTCTAAAAGCTTTTTTCTTTCTGTGACCTTCTTTTTCATGTAGACAAGAATGAATTTGGAAAGGCCAAGTGGTTGGCTGGAGGATTGGTTCTGTTGTTCTTGACATAAGATGGACATGGAGCTGTTGGAGCAAGTCCAGAGGAGGGCCACAAGGATGATAAGAGGGCTGGAGCACCTCCTATATGAAGACAGGCTGAGAAAGTTGGGGCTGTTCAGACTGGAGAAGAGAAGGCTGCGTGGAGACCTCATAGTAGCCTTCCAGTATCTGAAGGGGGCCTACAAGAGTGCTGGAGAGGGACTCTTCGTTAGGGACTGTAGTGGTAGGACAAGGGGTAATGGGTTCAAACTAAAACAGGGGAAGTTCAGGTTAGATATAAGGAAGAAGTTCCTTACAGTGAGGGTGGTGAGGCACTGGAATGGGTTGCCCAAAGAAGTGGTAAATGCTTCATCCCTGGCAGTGTTCAAGGCCAAGTTGGACAGAGCGCTGGGCGACATGGTTTAATGTGAGGTATCCCTGCCCATGGCAGGGGGGTTGGAACTGGATGGTCTTAAAGTCCTTTCCAACCCTAACCATTCTATGATTTTACAATTCCTGCTTGCTGTCTATAGCTTTGGAGAGTGCACAGACCAAGCCTGCTGTGAAGGCTGGGGTTAAGAAGCACAAAAAAAAGTGCGGAAGAGCACTTAGATGGGAATCTTCAAATGCAGAAGGACTCCCAGCCACTGGGGAATGATCTCTCAAGATGTTGAGCAGTGGTTCCTCTAGTACCTAAACATAGCTCTGCAGGAGAAGTGAGGATGAATGCTAAGTATATGTGAGAAGAAGGTAGAAAATTCTGGGAGGAAACTAAGATGTTCCAGGAAATTAAGCAAATGCACTTATTTCACATGAAAGAAACTGCATGTCTCCATATTTCTCTACTTCAGTGTGAATTTCTCTTCCACTTATTTTTTGTGTTAAATCTATGAAGATAATGAAGGCCAGACTTTCAGCTCTTCCATAGCACAGGACCACACACAATCACAGGACTTCTTTAGCTGATGGACTATTTTATCTTCTTGAAACAGTTTTGTTTTGCAGTAGCAGCCATGTGACTTCTATCATCACCCTTGAGAAGGAATGATTACTCCAGAGGCTACCATGTGAAATATGACCTGAAGTTAATATTTATCAAGAGCAAAAGTTTGCATCTCACAAGGATTCTGCACAGGCCACAAACCCAAACAGAGATTTCTGTAGCACATGGTCTCAAGAAGCAGAGGCCTTTTTTATTAAGTTGTCATCCTTGTATCCAGATCGGTTTTGCAGAAAGAAGTAGTAATCTGGATCTTTTTAGAGTGTGTGTATTATAGTTTAATTAAAAAATAATAAAAAAGAGAAATAAGGGGGAATGAAGGAGGTCAAATCCTCATTCTCTGTTAGGTCCAAAAGCAGTGAGAAAAATTAGTTGCTTGCTGTAGCTTATTATAACAGCTTGTGAAGATACTGCTTGCTTGCTTTGGCAAGAGCCTATGACTACAGACTTCCAAGTGCAGCTATTGCCCTGTCTATTGGGAAACCACAGTGGAACACGCTCCTGACATCAGACAGAAGGCTGCAAAGGATGGCGGGGGGGCGGGGAGAGAAGAAAGATAGAAGATCATCCACAGATAACTATTTCTCTGGAAAGTGGTAGCTAGAAGAACTTTATCCTTCTCTTCATTTTCAAATGACCATGTATTTTTTTCAAACATCTCTCTTCTTTTTTGGTTTGTAATTTATTCATAAATATGTCCTGATATTTAATATCTACCCAGTACTATGTGGGCTGCTTGATGGGACTATGTGTAATCACATAATAAGTTTCCGTTTCAAAATGAGCTGGGGCAGGCTCCTAGAATCAGCTCTCTCAGGAGAGTATTTCTGTATGTGGACCAGAACCTGGTGTTTTGCTGAAACTCCGCACAACTGACTTTGAATTCACCACTGGGGTCGATACGCCTGTCAGCAATGCTGCTCACAAAGCCAGAAGAAAAGGAATGTAAATATACAAAAAGGACACTCATTTGAAAGTGTGAATGAGTATTAACAAACCTGAGACAGCCTTTCCACAGCTCTCTGAGCCTGTAGACCAGGAGGGAGTTCCACTTCTGCATTATTGTTACCTTAAAAGTGTCTTGTATTTCCTTTGAAAACATGCAAACCCCAGCAAAATACATTCTACTTCCATTTTCATTACAATCCCAGTGGTCAGCATTCAGAAAACTTTCTTTGTCTGGCTGAGCCTTATTCCAGATTTTTATTCATTGTACATTTATCACAGCAGACAAGTCTGAAACAGTTACCCAATGCAATAAAATTTCATTTATTTCCATAACAAATTAAAGGACGTTAATCTTTGCTCATAAAATAAGTATTTTTGAAGGCTCTTGTTGAGAAACATTCCTTTTCCTGAACAGCCCAAAATGTTCATTACTGTTGTCCTGCCTGGTCAGGATGTTCCCTGACTCGTGTTAGCAGAGCAGATGTGCACCAGGGCTTGCGAAATTGGTTGCCATGAATCGAAACACCACTCACCCTGCAGAGCCTGTGCTTGACAAGCAGGGACTGTGTGCACATCGTGTGGGTTTCAAGGGCTGGCGCTTGCTGAGTATTCAGAGCCAGTGTAAAAGCAGCATCCACAGCAATGTCAGGGGCTGCCCTGCTTAGAGGAAAGTGTTGAGAAGTGTGCATGCATGCTGCTCCCCTGGGGAGGGATTGGCTGCAACTAACAGCTTGTTACTTGCCTCCAATAACGGGCCTGCTTAATTTGCTTAAAGGGCTTTGGAGGCTTCCCTCTCCCAAAGGCATTGGACACTTGAGAAAGTACTATAACAATGCTAATTTAGTACCTTCTAAAGTGATACCTTCTGGTTTTCATGGATATCAGAGGCAGCTCTGGAAAGACACACAGTAATTCACCAGCTCTTTGCCCCTCTGAATGTCATGCACCAATCTGTGCAAAGCTTCCTGCCAGCTCCTGTACTGTTCCGATTATTGCTGCCCAGGTATTTGCTGTGTAGATTGCATCAGTCAAAATGTTCCATCTATATCTAATTATTCTTCTTCCTTATCACCAATCAAGCATGCCAATTAGTATAAGGAGTAGAAAATGAAGGGATAAGATCTCTGACTGAGCAATTTCCCAGCAATTAATAGCAGGCAAATTGCCATCTGTCAAACACCTGTTGGTTTCCTGGTAATAAATTAGGGAATATCTGAGATACGTGGCAAAAGAACAGAGAAATAAAAGGGTAAAACAGAGGGAGTATGCATGAGGGTCATGTCCCAACATGGAAGAGAGATTTAAGGGGTAAAAGGAAATTAACTTTTCAGGGTTGGAACCTGGGGAGTTCTAGAAATCTCTGGGTAGGTTGGTCTTACATGTAGGTTTTCTTGTTTTCACACATTGTGTGAGTTTGAAATGATTGAGTCTGTGGCAAAGGCTTGGGTTACTTGGATTAAACTCATACTTACTTGTACAGACAGGGCTGGTATCACAGATGGGACCTGTCATATTGCTGCATCACAATGTCCAACAAAAATATTTACTCAGCAAAGGAGGCATTTATGGAAGTCTTTCAGCATCTCATCAGGGCCTGCTGCTGTCAAATTGAAATGTTTGCTAATGAGCATTAAGAGGACAGCCAGTGATTCAGACAGACTGCTATTTATTTGGGCTGCAAAAAAACCTGTACCCTAGTGGTAATTTCATAGAAAATGTGATGGATCAAAGACATCACATTTCCTCAGCAGGGCAGGTACAGAACAGAGTATCAGAGTTTGACCTTTTTGCTTTTCCTTATCCTTGAGGGACCACCTGGCCCATGATGTCTTTGGTATAGTATAAGACTACATGCTGTTTGGCAGCCGTGAAATGAGAGATCATCCCTCAGAGCAAGAAGGGTGGAAGATATGATGGCTTATTCTTACCATCTTTAAGTTGGTTTGGATTTATTTATTTTCCTTTTTTGCTTTCTTTCAAGTTCTTTCTTCAGCCCCAAGTGACTGGTGAAAGCTGTTGGTGACTTCAGTCTCCTGCCTTAACCACTGATTCTGTGTGTGTCTTCTTGACACTGCTTCCTCATTAGGAACTTATCTAGCACTTCCCTAACCCATCTATGACTCTCTCTTAAGCAAGCATAAATCAATTTCTGACAATAAGAGTTACTGCCTGACTTTGGCTGCACTCAGAATTGACTAGGGATCTTGTGTGGAACATGAAGCAAGAGTATTTCACATTCATACACTCATAGATAGATAGCAAAACACTCCTGGCCAGTGACTGATGAGCGCACTAAGCTAAGGTCTGTAGCTAGGGTGACTCTTTAACATAACACTGACTCAACTATCAATCACTTAGGAAGCACTTGTAAAGGAGGGGCAGGCATCTGTGCCCTTCTTTGAGAATTCATCAATCAACTTTAGCAACACTGAGGCTTAACTAGAACAAGCCAAACAGGTCTCACTTTACACCCCAAGCTCGTTAAAGAAATATTTACTGCAAAAAATGATGCACTATGTTCTGCTGTAGAAATTGCTGAATAATCATCACAAATAGCTCTAACTGCACTGCCAAAAATCAACTGTAAGTACTTGAAAGCTGGGTATTATCCTGACTGGGCAGGAAAAGCTACAGAGTCCTTGTAAACACCAGGTAAACAGCAGCAACCAACCCTAACTAACTAAGGAAAGCCCATGTGACTCTCTTTAGACAGCACTGTTTGCGTATCAGGTGTCAAACATCATCGATCTATTAAGGAGGCAGCAGGATCCAGACTTGCCTGTTTGCAGAGGTAGATGTAGTACAGGCAGTACTTCTGGTTGTATACAGGCAGTACAGTAGCTTCTGGTTGTGTGGTAGGCCACAGATGGAAAAGACGGAATATGCTTCCATCTGCTTCTCACACCACAATCTTTTGCCAGACTCAGACCATGAAACAGCATCAACATTTCCAGGCTTTGAGGACTGTTCTATGTATTTGCCCTCCTACCTTGGGAACCTACTTTATATCCTCTCCCCTCTGCAATATCTGCCTGCCAGAAAATATTTCATGCCCTAGCACCTAATCAGGAGGTAAGCAATTAAAAGTGCCCCAAATGTTCCACCCAAAGCTGTAGGAGAATGCTTGTTTGGAGGCTGTCGTTATAACTCAGGAAAATTTAGGCTAGTGAGTAAAACATATTTAGTCTCCTGCCTTTCCTAGAAACTTGAATCTTGAATTCAAATGTAGCAAATACTATAGGTATGCTTTCATTCTTTTCCCAGAAAAAAACCAAAACAAAACAATAATAACCCCCAAAAAACAAAACAAAAAACCCACCACAAAAAAAACCCACAAAAAGAAACAGCATCCAAAACCAAACCAAAACAATCAGATGAATAAAAAATAAATAAAGCGAAACAAAAAACCTCCCCAACTTTCTGAAAAACTAAATCCTTCACGAAGTTGTTTTCCAGTTGATACACTGATACCATCTCAAGTAGGAAGTATGATCTTGTTTTTCAGCTAGATTTTGTAATAAGTTGTTACTTTCCCCTACTCTGATGCAAGCTACTAATTACTAAACGTATACACTTGTTTTCCTTTTGAGACAGTAGCAAGTTATGATAAAATTTATTAAGCTTGTGTAGCTGTAAAGAACTATGAAAAGATGAAAAAGAAATACATATAGAATAAAGATGAGCTAAAAGGTGAATGGCAATTCACAAGGAGATAGAGATAAGCAGAGAAGATACAAGGAAATTTGTCTCCCCACCTTATGCAAATTTACAAGATTTTGAAACATTTGTTTTTCAGAGTTCCAAAGACTAGAATCAAAACCTCAGAAACATTTGCAAGTTGCAAATCAGCAGAAGTTATTATCTAGGCCAAATAAGTTTTCTTTATATGACACACAATTTACTAAAATGATCTAAATCAATATACACTTTTGTACAAAAATCTGTGCATATCTGTATCAACTTCTCTGTGAGTATCCAAGCATATTTCTCAACAAGATATGCTATTGTCTTTATGTTATAGAAAACATCAGTACTGAAAACCTTTTCAGTGTGTGTACCTGAAATGAATGTTTTTGAATTGCATATGGCCTTATAAAAGTGAGAAACCTCTGGATGTTCCCGTTACTACAGCATCTATAACAATTTTATGTTAGGGACTCATTATGATCAGTTTTACCCTATGCTAGTCTCATTGAAAGAGGTGATAACACAGTAAAACGAATTAATCACAGAGACTTTAGAGCCTGAGGTCAGCTATCAAGCCATCGTGCTTTTGCAGGCAGCAAGAAGTTTGGCTGAGAACTTAGAAGTGCATACCTCTTTCCACACTGTTGATAATCTCAGACTCGTAGTTTTCAAGCACTTCATCCAATACTTGGACACATTTTTTCATCACATGAGGTGGCTGGGCAGGATTATGTTTACCCTCATTTTTGGAAAAAAAGTCCAGATTTTAGCAAAATGTAATATACTAACATGTGAGTTACTGCAATAATTTAGAACACTTTTTGGATTTTGGCTATATAAAACCATACTGATTTTGAGGAAATAGCCTGTTATTACAAACACAGTTTTAGCTATATTTATAGTTAGTTACCTTTCAAGAGGTTTAACTGCTTGGAAGATAAGTGACAAAATACAATAGGAAATACAAACTATGACAATGACACAATAAAAGGATTTTTAAGGCAGGGGAATTGACTTTGAGGATAGCAAAAGTTACAATGAACATTGTACGCTTAAGTGACCAGAGTTATTTGTACATGTTGCTATAGAAGTTGTCTTCCTTTACCTTTGCAAAACACCACGAATATAAAAACAGTAACATTTCACTGAAAAATAATGGGCTAGATTTTTAAACCTTTTATAAAACTAACTCAGAGGCCTGCAACATTAAGAAACTGTGAAGCAAGCAAAACATCTAAGTGCAGGATTTTTTGCTGTAGGAAATATGGCCAGAGAAGAACAGGCATGGCAAAGCTCCACTGGATTTAAGAAGTGGACCTCTTGTTCACTTTGAAGTCCTGGGAGATAGGGGGGTGGAAGATCAAGCAGTAAAAACTTCCGACACTCAGTTTCACCTGAGACTTGGAATCATCAGTGATAATTTAATCAGAGAGGAATGTTAATTAAGTCTTCAGGCCCTACGTATAGACGCTAATTAGTTACATATGTTGATTAGCATTTTGCTATATTGAACATGGAGCAGCCTTGCTAAATGCCATCCAGAAATGCCACGTGTAAGATAATTTATGTCTGTTATATGCAGGGCTGTAGAAGGGCATTCTGGTGGCTTTGATTTAAATAAGCTGGTTCTGCTCCCTAGGCACTGGACCTGGATGTACATGCTTATTCCTGGGACATGTGTTGCACATTAGGAAACACGGATGCCAAATAAAAAGAAAGGTGAGCCCACAGTAGAGGGAAAGGAAAGGCTGGCTTCTAACTGTCCATTAGCAAACAACACAAGCTGGTTTGCACTTCTTGGCAGACAGAGTTAAAATTATCCCTGTGGATGTTTGTGTGGTCTAAAGATGGAGCTAAAGCTACCTGAAGGCCTGGTATTACCCAAAGGACTTCTCCTGTGCCCTGCCTGCCCCTGCCTACATGCTCCTACCATGCCCTGCCAGCCATTGCTGTCCTAGTACCAGGAGACCCACAGGCCACAGGTGCCCCATTGTTTCTGTAGAACTCGACTTCTGCCAGCCTAGTGCTTCAAGACAACTTGCACACATCAGCCCAGTGGGCACAAGAATCAGGTTTGGCCATTTTAGAGGCAGCTAGCTGTTAGACTGGCTTAGTTGTATTGTCCATTGAATTCATACATTTACTCTGACCCAGCACTGTGGGTACACTGGTAGACGAATCCCTGTTTAATTAACTATTCAGGTATTAAGTGGAGAGTGATGGGAACAGAGATTTAATACTGTGTTCCAGCTCTAAACGGAGCAGCTGCCACATTACAGGTAGGGTTGTTTGGGTTTTTTTGGGGTGGCGACTCTTTTTTTTTTTTTTACTGAGGGTTCTGTGTGTGTAAGAGATTTGAGGGACAATATTTGTCTTTTTAACACCATCTTGCTGAAGTGTATCATAACCAACAGTTCCTTGTCTCTTTATAAAATCATTCAACTTATTAAGGTGTCTCAGGAAAAACCTTGCCAAGATTCAGACACACTAGCATTGCTGCTGACTTCCAAGGAATTACTGAAGAGTAGGAACTTGAAAGTGCTCTCAGGAACTGGCAGCATTTATGACTGAACTGATGATATAAAAGATCAGTTCTTTTAAAACCTCTACCAAAGCTCTAGAGAGACACAAGAGCTTGGCTGAAATGAGCTAAAGTTAGATCATTAATTTCAGAATAAATAAAAATCCTTACCTCTTCAAATTATCAGGCTCTGACATTAGAGAGATTTTGTTATGTTTATGATTATCTCAGTCCCATTGGTCCCTATTACTTAACAGTTTTGGAAACAATCAGAAGACCATCAGTATATCTGTTGAGGGAATATAACATCAGTAAACACCTCCAGCACTCCCTTTGTGAATAACAACAATTAATTAAAACACACTACAGTATAATAGTAGTATTTCTTTTGCTTGATTAAACAAGCACTAGTGATGTGCTTGTTTACACACCATGCACACTGGTGATGTCATGACCTTCCTAATCTTATGACAAAACCATAAACTTAGCTGTAGAAGAGCTGATGAACTTTCAGACAGTCAGCATAAGCTAGTTTGTAAGATCTTGGGATTTCCTCGTTGTTGATTAAAGCCACTAGTAAATTCTTTATCCACAAACATTATCTGCCTCAAGTTCTTGTTTAGTTAATCACAGCAACACAGATACGACAAAAACTGTGTAGGTAACTGATCTCTAACTCCAGAGTTGAATTTCTCAAGTTTGCCTATAGCAAGGGTTGGTTTTTTACCACCCACACATTGCTTTGCTTACGTGAAACAAAAATCTGACAAGCTTTCAAAAGGCTCCACCTTGGATTCTCTTGCTGTTAATCTTGTCATTGTTAACACAAAACGGCTGTTTGCCGAGGCCAACAACTTTTGGTGTTTCATTTTGTTCTGGGCCACACCTGCTTAACCACTAGTAAAACAACTAGTTATAAAATAATAAAAAGTTATTAAGTGCATTTTTCATGTGTGGAAGGACAGGTTCAGCTTTTTCCCCATTCCCATTTCTGAAAGTTGAAAATGTCAACATTTTTAATTTACAAATGTTGTTGTATATAAAACTTCGTGTATGCTTTTTCTCCAGTTCAACATTTCTCTTTTTTTTTTTTTTTTCCCCAGTGGACATGTGGATTGATTGGCTATTTTAGGAAAAAATTGGCCAGAAATAGATAATTAAAGAGTATGAAGTTACATGATGGAGATTATGTTCATGCCTGTGAACCAGCATGCTCAGTACCCAATGTCCATTCCTTTACTTTTCCCCACTATTTTGTCTGTTACAACAAAATCTAGAATCACCCCTATTCCTTATGGGAAGTATGTATTTCCACACTCCTGATGTGGAAAAAAAATAGTTTAGGGGTGAAAAAGTACAGTAAGAGTAAGTAAAAAAGCCCAAACAACACCTCTTCTAAAAAAACGGAGAGAATTCTTTAGGCTAGAGAGTGACTCTTATTACCAGTACAGTTTAACTATATTCTAAGTGAAATGTATTGCAGGTTTAAGAAAATGCTGTGTATTTATTCTTCCTTCTGGAAATGCCAATTTGTGGTGGCTGCTGCTGACATACTTTGAGTTCATGACCTGCAAAAACTTTAAAGGGTTAAAAATGTCTTGGTTCTTTCTACCAGCCAGGCATCAAAATCACCAACACATACCTATGCCTACTAGCAATGTCATTCAGTTACTAAAACATGTAAACGTGTGTGTAGGGGGGATGTTAAAGGGTTATGACCTGTTTTTCTCTGAACTAGTTTGCTTCCCTCCTTCCCTCAGATGGCCACTGCAAAATGCAACCATTGAATTCCACCTTCATTTTTCCTGTTGCAGTTAGTGAGTAAGAACACTAAAAGGATTTCAAGTTGTATTGAGGAAATAAGTTGTTGTTCAGTACCTGGAAAATACAGGAGCAGGTAGAGCAAGTGATATGTTCCAAGTCAGGCTCATATCTCTGTGGGAACTGAGCTGGCAAATTTTTTGTGCTTATTCCTAGGAACACTATCCAAAGACACAGTATAATCCTGCCAATAGAAAACAAAAGACTATGTGGAGATCTCATGTATATGCAGCAAGACAGATGGAGGTTAGGTAACACACTGATATGATGTGGAATTAAATCATCATAGCTGGAAATCGGGAGCCTTGTTAATCATGCATTTGTGCTGCTAAACTGCACAGGCAATGCACTGGCTGCAGGTCTGTGGAGTTGTCTCTTCCTCTCCACTATCCTGCATCTACAGCACATGGGCATGGGGGCACCAGCTCTGCAGTGCCAGAGGCAAGCTGAGAGCAGTGGGCTTACTCTTGGAGCTGCAGCTGCCCTTCATTCACTCCTGGTCTCTAAATGCTCTTTTGTGGGCCTGTAGTGCCCAGTAGCTACTGGCTAAGTACCTACCTGAAAGTCACAAAAAGAAATACTTTCCTCATATGGAGTTTGCTATGCCCTTAGCACATACATACATCCAACTAGAGGTCTGCCTGTCTTCCACATGCTCAAAGCCAGTGGCAAGTAGAGTTTGGGATAAGGGGCTGAGCCCTTGCTATAACTTCCTTTCAGGTAGCTGCAGAGAAATAAGGTCCCCCCTGAGCCTTCTCT
>NW_009920511.1:32500-38315 GCF_000696875.1 Nestor notabilis | reverse complement strand
GCACCTCGCACCCCCCGAGCAGGAATTGCTCTCCAGGGTGCTGGCACGGGACCGTGCCCGCTCACCCAGGCTCTAGCAGTCAACCCCGACCTTATGTACAAGCATGTTCTGAAGCCTGAAAGCAACGGGCAGAAACGCTGTGTCGTGATTAAAGCTGAACCCAGGACACGCTGCACGCCAGTTAATTCCACTGCATCGCTCAAGGAATTCCTACAGGCAGATGTCCTCTTACGTTTTATGACTCATGCCTTGGCTTTATATTTCCCTCCCAGCCTCTTTTACCTACTTGGCTCTCATCTGACCGTGCCCCTGGGTCGAGGGGTTCCCACTGCAGCCCTGCACCCAGCTGTGAAGTGCTTTTCCTGTGGGATTCATAGAGGATGTTGATTTTGTGATAAGTGACTCTCGCCCAGGCTCGCTGGGCTCTGCTGTGACAGTCAGGGTCCCCACCAGGGGATCTCGGCTTTAGCCAGAGAGCAAGAGTTGGATTAAATCCATATCCTGACTCAACCCACTGCAGACTGCTGCTCCTTCCCACTGGGACAACAAGCAGATAGAAATGCCTTCCAGTGGGTCTCAAATAACCCTCTGATTTAGAAACAAAATCATTTCTTACCGTGGGTTTCATACCTCAAAACAACTCAGTGTATTAATAACGCAGTTTGTGGTTTACTACCAACTTTGTTTCCCATCCCAAAAAACCCGGCTCAGGTTGTCACTGTGTTCAGAGAAGTATCGAAACGTAATTAAGAGATGCTAATCATTAGGGAACTGGGATTGTTTAGCCTGAAGGAGAGGAAGCTGAGGGGAGACCTTATTGTTCTCTACAACTGCCTGAAAGGAGGCTGTAGTGAGGTAGAGGTTGGTCTCTTCTCCAAAGTAACAAGCAACAGGACAAGACGAAATGGCTTCAAGTTGCAGCAGGGTAGGTTTAGACTGGATATTAGGAAAACGTCTTCACCAAAAGAGTTGTCAAGCACTGGAACAGGCTGCCCAGAGAAGTACAGTGCTGGGTCAACAGTTGGAATCTATGATCTTCAGGGTCTTTTCCAACTTAAACACTTCTGTGATTGTAACAGGACAGCAGAGTGTGTTGTGGCCTCAAGTTAGAATCATAGAATAGTTAGGGTTGGAAAGGACCTCAAGATCATCTAGTTCCAACCACTGGGACAACAAGCAGATAGAAATGCCTTCCAGTGGGTCTCAAATAACCCCCTGATTTAGAAACAAAATCATTTCTTACCGTGGGTTTCATACCTCAAAACAACTCAGTGTATTAATAACGCAGTTTGTGGTTTACTACCAACTTTGTTTCCCATCCCAAAAAACCCGGCTCAGGTTGTCACTGTGTTCAGAGAAGTATCGAAACGTAATTAGGAGATGCTAATCATTAGGGAACTGGGATTGTTTAGCCTGAAGGAGAGGAAGCTGAGGGGAGACCTTATTGTTCTCTACAACTGCCTGAAAGGAGGCTGTAGTGAGGTAGAGGTTGGTCTCTTCTCCAAAGTAACAAGCAACAGGACAAGACGAAATGGCTTCAAGTTGCAGCAGGGTAGGTTTAGACTGGATATTAGGAAAACGTCTTCACCAAAAGAGTTGTCAAGCACTGGAACAGGCTGCCCAGAGAAGTACAGTGCTGGGTCAACAGTTGGAATCTATGATCTTCAGGGTCTTTTCCAACTTAAACACTTCTGTGATTGTAACAGGACAGCAGAGTGTGTTGTGGCCTCAAGTTAGAATCATAGAATAGTTAGGGTTGGAAAGGACCTCAAGATCATCTAGTTCCAACTCCCTGCCATGGGCTTCCAAAGCTGTTGCCTTCTTTCAGCATCCTTAGATATTAGCTAATGATCACTGGATAGATATTATCTTGAGACAGTCACCAGCCTGAGCTTCTGGGCTGTCTGTTGGCCATGGTGGACTCTGGACATATCCATGAGCAAAAGCAAAGCCTCCTCAAGCCCTGAGCAGTAAAAGCCCCAGGAATCCCCTTGGATGCTCAGGTATAAGTGCCTAGGACCCAGGAAATGGCTGTGTCTACGGAGAGACTGGTCCTATGGCTCCAGGGCACGAGAGTTGCTTGGAAAGACCATAACATACCTAAAATAAAACATTGACCTGTTTCACATGGGCTTGCAATTCAATCACGCAGGGCCTTGCTCATACAGGTTCAACTTAGCATCTCTTGAGCAATGGTCAAAACTCCTCTCCTCTTGCTGTAACTACTGCTGAGAAGTATTTTCAAGGGTTTCAGAGTCATTTGGACTGATTCACATTTGGCTTTGAGTTGCCTGGAAGATGCTGACTGTTACGAAAGTGCTGAGGGTTGTCCCCTAAGGATCTGTCTCTTTTAGCATCAGGCAGTTTAAATCACCAGTGACGTCTGGAGTGCAGTTTTAGCACCAGCATCAAGGTTTGAAACTGTCGCCTCTGGCAAAGAAAGACTGCTAGCACTTGACCTAATGGAATAACCTGGTTAGCTACTCCCTGTCAGAACCTGCTATTTCTTCCAGAGAACAACAATAAATCATGTGCCTCAGTTTCACTTTTCATAATACACAGACAATTACACAACAAAGCAGCAACAACCAGTGCAAAAAGAACCCCAAATGTCTCTGATGCTTAGATCATGATGTCCATAACAACATTAAAAGGAGACTTCGGTATTTCTGTTCAATAATGACCAGGTGTGGTTGCTTGGAACCTGTTATTTCCCATGTGTTTGCTGGGCTCAAGGACTAGGAGGGTGTTTATTTAACCTGTCCCTGAGTTACAGTTATGAGGGGGGGACTTGTCATTTCCCCAGGCATTGCACAAGTATGTTTAGGTGAAAAAAGAGTTGAACCCATCATTTCTTTTAAGAACAACTTGGGCTCAATCTCCTTCTGGTGCCATAAAGCTGAGCAGGATCCATGCCTGGTACCAGTAGGCAGAGCTCTGTTGACTGGAACAATCTTGATTCACCCCCACTAAAAAACCCATCATTTAACCGCGCTGTTGCTATATTCAGAATCCATTTGGACACTTTTGGCTTTTACACTTTCTAAAATAAGGCAATAAAGCAATTAGAAATAGATAACAGAACAAGAGAGCACTTCACCAAAGAAATCAAAAGAAAATAGCGTGGCATAATTAATGCAGAGCTGGCAGCAGTGAAAATGAGCTGTAACAACCGTACTGTCACCAGGAGTACGAGTGCTGACTGAACTGCAGGTGTCTGGTGCTCTATTGACAGAGAGGGTCCTTTTGCCACCCAGCACAGCCTAATCCAAGAACGCACATATCCGGGACAGAAGGAAATAAAAGCATCCTTTAGAGCGGGCAGGACATCAAAGCTCCTGCCAGTGTTTCACTGTGTGTCAGCCAGAGGATTTATCTGACTGAAAACATGCTTTCTCACATCAAAAGAGAAAGGGAATTAGTGCAACCAGAAAGGCAGGTGCTCTTTTAGGGAAAAATCCAATAATGTCCTAAATGGAGGACTGGCTTAGAAATAAAAGGGACTCTGCTGCTCCAGAGAAAGAATGAGTGGGCTTAGAGATAGGAGAGATTGCACAGTGTTCTTCATTTTTAATTTGCATTGTTACAGTGTCTGGAAGCCCCAGGTGGAAATCAGGGCCCCATTGTGCTGGGAGTTGTGCACAAACATAATGATTCGATGTTGCCAGCTCTGCAGAGGTTGAAATATAATTCCTCATCCCTGCACCAGCACTAACCAGCATAATTGCTGCCAGATAAGTTTTTCTGCAGTTGCTCTTCTGGAATATCTGTGCCATTTGGTTTCTGTCAGAGTAACCATGCCTGAGGGATGAAAACCTGGTAACCTTCACAGCTCAGAGGCAGAATCTGCTCACCACATTTGCATACATGTTCAGCAATTATTTACTTGTACCTTGGTTTTCCTTTCTGTGAAATGGGAATAGCCACAGTGCACTCACAGCTCGCTCACGTCGTCTAACACCCATGATTGGTGCAAGAGTCCTCTGTTAGACCCTGACAACATCACATACGAGGGCTTTTTAGTGGTGTTTGTAGTGATAAGGAGATTGATTAGCTGGAGAATATATATTCTTTCTTGTGTGTTTTCTGTCTGAAAGGACCAGAGGCAGTGTTTGATTTGCTTAAGGTTCCTTTTCAACTAGTGTTTTTCTATTAGCTAGATAACTGTGTTAAAAACAAAATGCAATTAAACAAGGTGTTTAAAAAATAAACACTAAAGCAACCCAGCCCTCAATTGCCACAGCATAAATAGGAAGCAACACAGCAAACTGTCATTGAAGGAGTCTTCACACAATAGCCAAATACCTTTGGCTTTCTGTGACACTTCAGCTCACTGCTCAGGGGTCACAAAGCAGCAGAGTACATTGGCTGCTTTGTTGCAGCTTAAAATACAGTCATTTTCCAACCACAACAGATGCCAAGCACAGGAAATTATTCCCTGACCCTAAGAGCAAGATCAGAGCAAAAGAAGAGGATAGGAGTATGGTCCTGCTGGTCACCCACACCTCCCGCTGGGATTTGCACTGAAAGACCTCCGTGCAACAAGCTCAGCAGCAACACAGGACACTGCAGGGTGCAACCTTTCTCAGGGCAAATCATAAACCTGCCATTAATTCCATTTATCAGTGCTTTAGATACTGTGCACTATCCTGCATTCAGTAATTCTGTTTGAATTTCAGCAAACTGAAACAGAGCATCGACGCCAGCAAAGGCTCGCCCATGGGGCTGAGCAGAAGAGCCCTTCCTCCCTGCTCTCCCACCCCTGTGCCCCAGCTCCAGCCCCTCTGCCAAAAGGAGGGTCAGAAACTATTGCCACAGAAGGGACCGCTCTATGTTAAAACAGACACTTGCTCAGTTTTCCTCCAGACAGCTTTGGATCCGCATGGCACCCACCTGAAAGCCACGGTCTCTGGGACCCTGGCTTGGACGAGGAGCTGGTTTTGGTGAAAGAATGGGAATTACAGTGTCTCAGTCTGCTGGTTGCAGAAATGAATGAAAAGCAAAAGAAATGACCCCCACAGATTGTGCATTTTAGAAAACAAACAAGGAGATGAAAATAAACCCTCCCACGATTTTTAAAGCAATCTTGGGACTTCTAGGGATTCCAGCTCAGAGGTTTTGAATAGGAACTACAGGGGATCATTTACAAGTAGCATTTTTCTTAATTTCCTATTCTGCCTTTTAATACGTCGTAGGAAAGAGTAGGGGCTTTTCATTACAACCAGCTTGAAAGATTAAGCAGACGGAAACAACCCCCTGCTCTGCCTGCAGCCTTGCACTGGTTAAGCTATGACTGGAGACTGACCCAGGTTAAGTGGATGTGAAAGCTTACCTGAACACTCTCGCTCCTCTGCCTCCAATCTTTGGCAGCTGAGGTTTTCCCCCAGGCTTGTCTGTGTGAAATGGTCTTCCAGTCCCCTCTGCTGGTTACAGCTTGGAGAGCTGCACCATTAAACTAGGCAGCAACTGGGCAGTGCTTCATCTCCATGAGTGCTGCAGGAGCGCAGGGATGCCACCAGCCCCTGCCCTCAGTGCCCTCTAAGAAGGCACAGACTCCTCCAGAGGTCAGGGAGCTTATCCTCCCCTTCATCAATGCATCTTTAATATAAGCACCTGGGACCTGTCTTACACGTCATGAGAAAGGGTGAAACAGCCAAACGGATAATCTTAAAAGAAACCCTGCCTGTGAAAGCTGAGGCATTCTTCTGAGAGCAAACGGTCTCCCCCTGGGGAACGTAGGGCTTGAAATTCTTGTTGAGCTTATGACCAAGTATCATCTAGAACTGTCTGTGGCTTGTGCCATTGTGGCCTTACA
>NW_009920511.1:24777-32469 GCF_000696875.1 Nestor notabilis | reverse complement strand
CCCCCCCACGGCCTGGGCCCCCCCCCCCCAGCCAGCAGCGTTACAGCCACAGGCAGAGCAATCCCTGTGCCTTCTTCACTGACTTTCCCACAGCAGCTGGGATCCAGTTTTGAAGCGACCAAGGCAAAATCTCCTCCAGAAAAAGCAAAACAACGTTCAGAGAGAGACTTTGGGGAGAGCCTGTGCTGATGCATCCTAGAGAACTGAACAGAGCCAGCAGCACAGGGCAGCGTCTGCTCAGAGCTTGGGTCCAACCGCACACACAGAGCGGTGCAAATCTTCCAGCAGAGAGGGGAAGCTGCGTTGCAGGGTGCAGAGACCTGGTCTGTGAGGCTAAAGCCAAGCAGGTCCGTTCTGACCAGCTAACACCGACGACCATGGGCAGCAGGAGACAGAGCTGGCTCAGGGCAGCCGTTCTCGATGGCCGGCAGCGTGCCAGTGCTCTCCACCAGCCAGCCTGTGTGAGGAGGAAACCCAAGTGACAACCCTGATAACAACCTCTGCTCGTGGCCAGAGGCCCAGGGGCCCTGCAGGGGAGGGCAGAGCCCAGGGGAGCCTGCACAGAAAGCCTCATGCTCCACCCTGATGGACAGGACTGCTTTGCGTGCACAAACCCCCCAGTGCCGCAAAGCACCGCGTACCCCACACCCGGGGCAAGCATGGGCACCGCAAAGGGATGTAGTAGAAAAACTAAAGGTTTATTTTCTTTAATAAAATACATCCTTACAAAATAACCGGGTTTTCTCCCATGCTGAGGGACTGGGCAGGGTTCTTGCCTGCTCTCTTTCCTTCCCCTTCTCCTCAATTTGGAGCTCTCCAAGGGTGCTGCTGGGGAAGGACAGGCAGCGATGCTCTCCCAGGGGCTTCAGGTGCAGGGTGCCCTGGCACGGCCCCAGCACACGAGGCAGGGTGCACCAGGGCTGGGGGAGGGGCCCAAGGTCCCTTCGCTCCCTCAGCATTGCAGTGTGTCCCGCCAGAGGCAGGGTGCTGGGCCGGCCGGACCCTGCCCTGGCTGCAGGGTGCCATGTTCCCTTGAGCTGGTGTTGGACACTGCTCCTGCTGGTCTTGGGGCTGGCGCAGGGTGGTGACAGGGGATGATGACCATGTTTTAGGAGAGGAGAAGGAAGAAGAGAGTGCAGGTCTGTTAGTCATTGTGGATTCTGCCAAGAGAGAAAGGTGCACGGTGATTTCTGGTGTCTTGCCCCATACTGTCCCTCTTCAAGAGACGCTGCCATTGAAGACATGATGTCAATCCCACATCCTGCACACAGTGCTGCCCTGTGCTCTTGCCTGCCCTGGGAAATGCTGGCACCAGGTTAGACATTGCAGCCCACAGCTCAGATCTCCTCCATGCCTTCCCTGGAGCCCTGCTGCCTTCCCAAGGGCCTTGGGATAGCCACAGGACCCATATGCTGTATGCTAGCAGGGCTGCAGAAACACCACTCACCTCTCACTGTGCGTTGTCCAGCTCCTTTTCCTTCTTATGCGACTTCGACTGGGGGTTAAATGAGACAAAACAATGACTCCTTTGCAGACTTGCCCCTTTCTAATGCCAGGAAAAACGTGGTTGAAGAGCAGCTTCTAACCCCCTGTGCATAAGCATGTTTTCAGCTGAATTTGAGGGGAGCTGTTTTCATGCCTTATGAAAGGCCACAAAACATCCCACAGTCATGAAGGTGTTCTCAGGAAGCAGAAGAGGGGACATTTCCCAGTTTACTAAAGCACTGGTCTGCCCTTGCTTCTCAAAGCAACGCAAGTGTTACCAGATACTGGAATATCTGGGCATAAAGGGAGGGAATAAAGCTATTAACAGTGAGTCACACACAGAAGATGTCTCCTTTTGGAGAGGACATTCATGGACCCCAGTAACCCTGACAGTCCCAAGGGCTCGGGATTCCCACTAGCTCAGGAAAGCACCTGGTTGCTGCTCGGTATGAATGTTGTGTCACGCACACATCCCCACTCACACACCCACAAAAGCCTCTGCAGGGCAGGGACTTACAGGCTCCTGTTCTGCGTATTTGAATTTCTTCTGCTTGTAATAGTCGCGTCCTTGGAGAAAGTGCAGCAGGAGCAGGTCGCAGAGGACAGAGGCCTTAAATCAAAGCCCTCCCAGATCACTTGTGCCACCTCCTTCCAGTTTGCCCCACAAATGAGGGTCACTTCTGCTTCAACCCACCACTTAGCAGCTGTTGAAGGGTGTGCAACCCCCGAATGTCCATGTGGGACAGAAGTGAAGTGTGCTGGGTTCAATACTGAGCAATTTAAGCCAACAGAAATTGGTTCTAGTCTAGGTACATGCAGAGCACAACACCCTTCAGGTCATGCCAAAGTCTTTAATGACCGTAATTGAAATAGGGTCCTGGTTTTCTCTCATGCATGAAATACTGCCCATTACCTCCAAACCCCCCTCAATAACTCTTACTTGAAGCTGGGAAGATACATCAGCTGGTGGTTGGCAGGAATCTGTTCTCCCGAGCTCGCAAGGCAGGAGGGCACCTCCTTTCCCCCTTTTGCCCATCCCCTGTTGCCTGAGCATGAACCAGTATTTCAGTGCAGCTCAGGGACACTTCTCCATGGATGTCACAGACAAGAAGAATAATGAGAGTCTCCATATAGAGGCTTGGAAATATCTGAACTTACCACTCCAAAAATACCAATTCCGGAGCCAATGGTGGTCATGGTGGGGATGATGTCAAATTTGCCTGCCTGGATAAAACCAGAGAAAATGGGTGATATGTGACAGTCAGCCCTGGGGAAAAACAAAAGTAGTAAAAGGGGGCCAGAGCTGTAGGTGGCGTTCAGCTAAAGTGCCTTTGCAGCAACCCAAATCGCAACCACAGCACTGAAAGAGGAGCTGGTTTTAAGCTCATAGGTCAAACAGAAAAACATGGTAGGTTGGTTTTAGGCTGACACAAGTTGAAATTACTTTGCTTCCGGTATTATTTATTTATTTATACACATATCTCTAAGTATATATATAAAAAATTATATATAGATATATATATACACACACACACGTTAAATATTCCCAGTGGAACACAACAAAGAAAGCCTTCTCTCCCAGTTGGAAGAAAAAGACAAAACAGAAAAAGGCAAATGTTCAACTTTTGGAAATACCAGAAAAGGCTTTTGACTTTCCATAGTTCCGCCCAACCCATCATGATGCTTTTTGGAACCAAACCACTGCCCAAACTGCAGCTGATAGATGTGACCTGTAAAATGGGCTTCCCCTCTATGTTCTCTTCCCTGGCACCTCCCTAGGGCTGCTGTGATCAGGCCAACACCCAAGCGAACCACTCAGGCTCATTCTCCTGGCCCCACAAGACCCCAGTGCTGTGTTACAGAGCTGGTACCTTCCTGAGGACGTGGCACTGCCATCCCAGGGATCCAGGGATGAACCAGGGCCTGGCCATCCTTACCTTGCCATTCACCAGGATGTCAAACCGGATCCCAAACACCTTGTAGAGCGTCCTCTTGTCCACCCCATTTTCCTTGTAGTATTTGGCATACCTGCCCAATTGGATGGTGAGCGTTAGTGGCCTGGCAGGGTGTCTAAGAGCCTCCTGCAACCCAACAGCATTGGGACCTTGGTGGGCTGCAGAGCGGGACAAAGATCTGGGGATGTGCTGTCACAGACCCGCTCCTGACCCTCTCCATAACCCTATAGGAGCTGGGCTGTTGGCACCTCTCCCCTCCGTGCCTCAGTTTCCCTGCCTTCGAGTTGCAGTTCAAGCTCCTGCTTGTGCTGATACCCGGTGGCTCCAGGTGCTGTGTAAGAGCAGATATTAGTGCAGAACTAGTGGCAGCTCCACACAAAGCAGCAGTTAGATCAGCAGCTCATGACTGAGGCTGAATGGTTCGAAGTGTGGGGACACACGAGATGACCCTGCACCATCTCCAGTCTTTCAAGGGGCTTCCCTAGAGCTCAGCCGAGCAGGATAGTGTGCAAGGGCTGGGAGGAGAGGTACAGGGAAAGGCAATGGGGTAGTTTTGAGGCCAAGGGATGGGTTATCACTTTTCTCAAGCCATTCTAAAAGGAGCACTGCAAAGACCGTGTTTGGAAGAGCAGTCCCTGATCTTCCACCATCCTTTGAGTGCTGTGGCATCCTCAAAGATGTCACCTCAGAATTCTGCCTGGAGAGTTAACAGGGGTCTTCTTACCTGAAGTTGAAGCCTGGTGAAACATTACTGTCATCATTGTAAAGGCCGTGGAACTGGTAAATGGGTTTGCAGTGCCGGATGGGCCAGTCGAGGTCACAGTTCCAGTCTATGGTGATGCCCACAACGCCACCCTGCAGCCGAGAGGGGAGTCACCACGTTGCCCCTCCTTGGTTTTGGCCCACATGATGAAATGCTTTCCCTCTTCATACGTGGCCTTTCTTGATACTATGAGGTGTCCTGGCTCTCCAGGGAACATGGACCCCGCTACTGCCTCAGCCCTTCTGGCCAGCCTTGGTTTTGTGCCCTATATATCACCCTATGTGGAGACGCTTGCTTCCACCCTAAACATTGGATACACAACTAAACTCATGCCCTCTTGTTCCTGATCTGCATCCTGTGCCTGGGGAGATGCAGCAGTTTGCAGTGTGCAATGACCGATGTTTGACCATCCAGCCGAGGTTTCCAAGCTCAGTCGGATGGGATTTGGCCGTGCAGCTCTAGTCATTCATTGCACAAATTAAAATCAAACTAAACCCTGGATTTACTGCCAGCAAGTCAAATCTTGTCAACCTTACAGGGGAGTTTCCAAGAAAGGCTTAGATATTAGGCCATGTCCAAGGAGATTCATAATCTTTAAGAGCTAATTCTGGCCCTGCCTCACAAGTCCTTGACACGACAGATCCCTTGTGTCTCAAGAGCCTGGGGATGATTGCTCTGTCAGTGTCTCCCTCCCCATGTCCGCCAGAAACATCACTTGAAATTGAAGTACCTTAACAGCCAGGAAGGTAAAATTCTGACCCGACTCCTTCACTATGTATCCCAGGTCAAACACGGGGCATAAGGAATCGGTGACTTTGTGATAGGTGCACTTCTTCAGGTACTGTTTGGTAACGCTCTCGACCAAGTTGCGTCTGGGAATGAAAAGAGAATGAGTCTGAATAACTCAATAATTTGGGTGGGAAAGGACCTCTGGAGGTCCCTGGTTCAACCTATTGCTACTATTCCAACTAACCTAAAGCCAGGTAATGTCAAAGTTCAGGACCTCCTCCCTAAAATGCTCATCAGACCCTTTCCCTTCAGCCCTGCCTGGTTTCTCCCACCCCATCAGCAACTCATTTCCCCTGAACCTTCTCCTATGAAGGAGTGTTTCTGCCATTGTCTTTCCTGCAGATGTTCTCCACCTCTGCTTTGAGTCTGCTGCTTTGCCTGCTGCCCAAACCCAGCACGTGTCTGTCCTCACCTCTTCTAGCAACCCCCTCTCTCATTTCTCAGCTTTGCAAACCCTCCCATGGCCTCCAGCATCTCTCCCAGCTGCCTCTCCCATTCGCATATCAGCTCATCCCTGGGTTCTGCCAGGCAATGCTCCAAGCACCAATAATTTTCAGCTGGGACAGCTCATGGGTAGTATATCCCACAGCTTTTACGCTTAGCTGGATTTTGCTATCTATGTCCTCCAGAAAGGGTGAAAGAGAAAGGACAGTGCTTTGCCTTCCACCCCATTCTGCTCTTTTGCTTAAAAATAGTCTTCTTGTGATGCTTCCCTGACCCAGATGATTTTATAAGACTTGTGCTTTGCTCAACCCTGTCCCATCATTTATGTTGGGTGCGTAATTAGCAGCAGTGATCAAAGGCAGGAAGTTTCCCTGTGACCCCAGCGAGCTCCAGCTCAGCCCCTGCAGCAGCAGCCAGCCCGGCTGCCCTCACCTCCCAGGACCTGCTCCCCCCACCTCGTCCCCTCTCCTGCCTGTCCTTGCTCAGGTCACCACCTCTCCTTGCTGCTGGTGGGGATCCCCTCTCCCAGACACCTCTTGGGGTGCAGTGTGGGGTCAGCTCAAGACTTTGCCAAGCATGCTGGCTGCCAGGGCATTTAACCTTGGCTACAGCACAGGGATGTGATCAGCTTAGAAAGAAGAATCCACTACCTTCAGCACAAACAGCTCCTGTTAATTCGTTCCAAATCAGATCTCTAACTAGTGTCATCACAAATCCTCTCACGTGTACCCTTAGCTGGAAGGGGACAACCCATCCAGGCATTAACCCAGTGCAGGAGCAGGTGGGAACTGTGGTGTTAAGAGGGGCCTCTGCTCATTTTGAGGCACCAAGCTTGTCTGGCTGCTCACCCCCCTGCTGTGCCATGTAGTATTTTACTGATGTCTTCAGGAAGAAAAAGGGAGAATCAAAATGAAGACTCAGAGAAGCTGTATTTTCCTGTGCATCATGTGAGGGTAACTCAGGAGCCATTAATTCCAGAAGCCTTTCCTGTAACCACAGCTACCAGCTGAGGTGGGACAGATAGAGCAGTCCTGGGCTTGCTAATGAGGGACAGCATCCTCTATGCCAAGCATCCGGATACACCCATGGATTCCCCTGAGGGAACCGAGCAGAAGCCATCCCCTGAACCTCTCCTTACCTGGACACCTTGAACCTGGGGAAGGTGATGCTGTTCTTGATGAACAAGGTGAACTTCTCCGCTTCTGACAACAGGGCAGGGCTGAAAAACACAAGTGTTGACCAGTGTCCATCATTCAGCTCTCTAGTGTGTAGGAAAAGCCCCATTTGGTGGGAATTCATCCAAACTGGAATGTGCAGGACCCAGAAAAAACAGTGATCTCATCCCTTCCCTTTCTAAGTGAAAGATCCCAACAAGGTTCAGAAAAGCCCTAAGGAAGGATGGAAGTGTCTGTTGGGGGACAACCCCATCTTGCTCTGCCCTATACTGAGTGCTGCTGGTGCAGCTTGGGTGGGACCAGGGCGGAAAATGGGGCAACAACATCATTCCTTACCTGGGAACGTGGTCATCGACTTCAACAGGGCACCAGCCAAAGATCTCACAGGTCTTCACAGAGCTGTTGAAATGCACACACTTGCCCGTCATGAGCCCTGTGCGGAAGGAAGATGCTCACACCCCTGGACACTGGGAAATCCCAGCCTCACACTGGGATGGGTGGGAGTTGGTGGGAGCTTCAGCCCTGCCATGGACATCCAAGGCACAAAACACTCAGGGATTTGGTGCCTGTTTACAAGAAGGGTAATGAATTGTGGCCTCTCAGCTCGGGCAGCGGCTTCTCTTGCACTGTTGTACAGGGGAGCAACTGGGAATTACTCTTGCTAAAATACACCTCAGAAATGCTAAAGGAGACCAGTTTGGGGGAAACGGTTTAGTCTGGATTAACTTTTTGCTGGAAGAGCTTTTTGCAGCTCAGATGTCTTTCAGAAGAGGAATCATAGAATCACAGAATGGTTTGGGTTGGAAAAGGGCCTTAAGATCATCCAGTTCCAACCCCCTGCCATGGGCAGGGACACCTCACACTAGACCATGCTGCTCAAGACCCCGTCCAACCTGGCCTTGAACACTGTCAGGGATGGGGCATTTACCACTTCTCTGGGCACCCTGTGCCAGCGCCTCAGCACCCTCACGGTAAAGAACTTCTTCCTTATATCCAACCTGAACTTCCCCTGTTTAAGTTTGAACCCATCACACCTTGTCCTATCGCTCCAGTCCCTGATGAAGGTCCCTCCCCAGAATCC
>NW_009920511.1:23909-24746 GCF_000696875.1 Nestor notabilis | reverse complement strand
CCCCGGACAGCTGCTCTGAGTGCCCCACCAGCTTCTCTCCTCCAGCCTGAACAGCCCCAATGTTCTCAGCCTGTCTCCATACGGGAGCTGCTCTTCCCAAATCCCATTAGCTGGTGGTCCCAAGGCCGTGCCCCCGGCACACCCCGGCCTCGCTGCCGCTCGGTGCCCTCGTGCCGTACCTTGTCCCTGGCGGCTGTATTTGCCTTTGGTGCAGTCACTGTCCCTCGAGCAGAGCCCGGCATCCGGCAGCTGTTTGGAGAAAGCAGCAGCCACCCCTCAGCATCACACCCGCTGGTTTCGGCCCCTCGCCCCCTCCTGCCTCACCAGGCAGTGTTTTCCTTGTGGGAGACGCTGCTCTGCTGCAGCGGGAGCCTCATCCATGCACCACTTCCCAACCAGGGATGAGCAGGAAAAAGGGGGGATTTCCTTTCTAAACCCCAGGCAGATCCTTTTATTTAAGCCTCGAGTCTGCTCTGCTTGATCATCTCAAAGGGAAGAAAACTTAAAGGGGTGCTGGCTGGTTTTCAACAGAATAAAAGCCTTCATGTAACAGTCCCAAATCAGGAAAGGTACCATGGAGCCAGGCTCAGGCTTTTACTAAACCTCTCAATGGCAGAACTGCTTCCCCAGTGCCACCACCACGACCCCCCACATTACAGAAGCTGAGGCCACTGAAGGGAACTACGATGTTTACCTCTGGGCAGGTTCCTTGTTTCTGTCCAGGGGTGACAATGAAGTTGGTCATCACCACGAACGAGTTGTCCCCCTGTGGAGACACAGCCAACGAGCTCACAGCCAGCGCAGTGGTGGGTCCCAAGGACCAAATGCCCCCCTCTC
>NW_009920511.1:21122-23891 GCF_000696875.1 Nestor notabilis | reverse complement strand
TGGCAGGAACAACCAGGCTTCCACCACAGGGATGCCATGTCATGGGTAGCCCCAGGGAAAGCCTGGGCCAAGGAGCCCATCTGCACCCCAGCACGTAAAGAAAAGCAGCCGTGGGGACAAAAGCAATCCCTCGATAACCTCCCATCATCCTGCCTCCTTACCTGGGGTGGGAAGACATAATCCACCACGTCCCAGATGTGAGGGCCCATGACGCTCTCGTTGGTCAGCGTCAGGCCTTTCAGCTTCACTGAGACCGAGCTGACGATGCTGTCCTGAGACTGGTACCCCTTCTCATAGAGGAAAACCCACCTGGATAGGGAAAGGTGGTGGGATGAGCGTGGCCACTGGTGCTCGACTGCAGGAGCTCCAAGTCCCAGCACACCACTGTGGATTGGAGCTTCTTCTACCAAGTCTCACCTGGGGGTTTATTTGCCCAGTTCCCTCCAGCTGGATGAGGGATGTGTTGTTGAGCTCTCCCACCTTTGCCCGAGGTGTGCAGTAGCTGCAAGACCTGTCATCCACAGCAGGATGGTTTATTCTGAGGTCTGGGACATGTTTGTGGTTGAGGGTGTGTGAAGGCTGGCGGAGAAGCATGGCCATCAGCCATTTGGGATTGAAGACTATGGTGGGTTTGCAGGTTGCTGGGCTCAGCAACCTGGACCGTCCTGACCCATTTCATAAGCACTCTCCAAAATCAGTGCTCCAGGGCCAAGACAGGGGTAAGTCTGGACATGGCTCACATCTAGGGCCACACAGCAAAGGGAGCCATGGAGTGCAAGAGGGCTGCAGGAGCAGGGCTGGGGACACTGCTGTGGCCAGCACAGGGCTCTGCCTGCATTTCCCAGCCCATCATGAAGCCGTTAGGGCAGGCTCCTGACACTATTTAACCTATGGCATAAACAAGCTGCTGCTGGATTAACTCTGACTCAGGGAGACTATAAACATGGGCAAACAACCATTCCGGGGAGCGCTCCCGGCAGCGCGGAGCGTTCCTGGCACTAAAAAAGGAGCGATCTGGTTTTTGTCCCATTGCCGCGGGCACCGGTCCCGCTGCCCGTGGGACAGCCTGTGGTGCCAGCCTGTCCTCGGGCACCCGAGCGATGGGCACGGGTGAAAATAACCCCAGGTGCTGCCCAAAGGTCTGCGCTTTGGGTGCTGGATGTTATGGGGACCTCCTGGAGATTGTGGTTTTAGGCTTGCAACCCCCTCGGCATCCAAAGCAGGGGGCAAAGGGACCTCAGGGGTGGCATCTGCCCCAGTACCTGGGGATGGGAGCAGATACTCAGCACTGCTGCCACCCGAGCTGGGACCCCCAGCTCCGACCTCCTCCCCTGCCAAGGCAGTGGCATACTGGGTTACACTGGTTATACTGGGCAACTTCCCCGATGCCCTCGGGGCTGTGAGCTGGGCAGCACCATGGTGGAGTGTCTCCCTAAACCTGCCTCCTCTCCTCTGCCATTGCCACCTCATCCTACCCTGGCAGACGTGACTATGGGCACACAGAGCTGGGCACCCCACTGCAGCACAGCCTCCCCATGGCAGGGCAGGATGCGGCCCCCCCAGCTGTGGTTACAGCAAACAAGGTCTCATTTCCCCAAACAAGGTCTCATTACCCCATCATGCGGTAAGTGCCACATCCAGCCCTGCCCAGGCAGTAAAATTCCCTTGGTGTCACTACCTGCTGAGGCAGTGACCAAGCTCTCTTCCTTCACTGGCCCCATCCTGTAGCTCAGCCTGCAGCCTCCTCACGGGTGAGGTTTTCATGCAACCAAAGTCAGAGAGTGATGTCCAGCCCAGCAGTGATATCACCTTATCTCAGCCTGTCAGCAAAAACAAGAGCTGCTCCCCAAGGATAACACCAGGTTCCAGCGGGATCAGCCCCACGCCCCCCCTCTGCACTGGTGGCACTGCCTCCCGTCCCTGCAGCACAGCCATGCATCCCCACCAGCATCCCTGCTGCGGGGGACCAAAGCTGGGGTACCTGTAAATAAACCAGTACCTGCTGCCAAATCTGCTCGCAAGGAAGATGAAATCTCCAGCACGGTGGCTCAGTGCAGGCAGGGAACTGGAGCAGGGCTCTGGGCACTGAGGGGTTGCCAAAGGCCAGTGGGGCTGCGTCCCTGCAGCACAGCCATGCATCCCCACCAGCATCCCTGCTGCGGGGGACCAAAGCTGGGGTACCTGTAAATAAACCAGTACCTGCTGCCAAATCTGCTCGCAAGGAAGATGAAATCTCCAGCACGGTGGCTCAGTGCAGGCAGGGAACTGGAGCAGGGCTCTGGGCACTGAGGGGTTGCCAAAGGCCAGTGGGGCTGTGGGCAGCTCCCCCAATTACAGCAGTTTATGCCAAGCTCCTCTCTTCTGCCCCTGGCTGTCACTCCCACACTCGTTCCCTTCCTGCTCTCTCCTGTCTCCTTTTAGCTGGGTTGCTTAAGCCACATTTCCTTAGGAAGCTGTGCTTTGAGCAGCAGTCTCTGCTGGTTTCCCACCCGCGGGAGCAGCGGCCCTGGCCGGGCTTGCTGGACCCCGCGGGAGCAGCGCCCCTGGCCGGGTTTGCTGGACTCACGGGCCCAGCACTCAGGAGAGCCAGTGCTGCTCCCAGGAGCACCAGAGCAAAACCCTTTGCAGTGGAGCACCCCTGAGATCTTGGCTCAGCAGCAGTTCAGGATGAGGATTATCCTTGTGAGTCAGAACACTGGTGAGCAGCGTGGGAGCGACACAGAAGTCCCACGATGGGAAGATTTCCCCCTTTCCAGGGACCTGTACTAA
>NW_009920511.1:19870-20553 GCF_000696875.1 Nestor notabilis | reverse complement strand
CACCCAACTCGCACGATGCGAAGATCTCCCCCTTTCCAGGGACCTGTAATAAACGCTGGAATGGGCACCACTACTCCCTATAGCTACCCACTTGCACTGAGCCCTGGAAGCTGCTGCCTCTCCTCTGGGCTGCACTAGTCCCCCTGCACCCCCAAAATACCCAGTTTTACCAGTTCATGGCTTCCTGCTGTGGGCCTCTTCCTGCTGGAAGGGTGCTGAGCCCACAGCAGCCGTGGGGACACAGCAAAGACTGTTACTAACCACAGCACGGTGATTGCCCCACACTGAGGGGACAGGGAATTGCTGTGGCAGGAGCAGCAGCCCCAGGGCACCCAGGGATGCACCTCCTCGCAGCACTTGCTCCACTCTCTTCCTGTTTTAAGCAGCTGCTCTTGCCCCGTGGCTGCTCTCGGAGCTGAGCCCAAGGATGGGGAGCGAGGCTCCATCCCGGCCCCAGCCGCTGCGCTGGCCCTGCCTCCCCGGCCGGGCGGGCAGTGGACAGAGAGATTTATGGTGCTGTCTCCAGCCGCTCGGGTCTCACAAATCACTGCGCTGGCCCCAGCGGCCTCTCACTTAATAGAAATGAAAATAAAAATAACAACAGATTCTCAGGCCACCGTCCAGCAGCTCGAGCAGGGTTTGGATGTGGCTCAGCGAGGAGACGGGGCCCCAGCGTGCGGAGC
>NW_009920511.1:2688-19799 GCF_000696875.1 Nestor notabilis | reverse complement strand
GGCAGCAGCTTCTAGTGACAATGTGGGGACCAAGCATCCATCTGGGAGACCCATGGTGGGACACGGGGCTGCACAGGAGTGGCCACGGCCAGAGGTATGCTTTGCCATCAGCAATAACCCCCCTGCATTGGGCTAGAGGGGATAGAGGAGCTTCTTCGTCTCTGTTGCTTTTTAAGCCGGTGGCAAAGCATTAACGTGGGGGAAAGCAGGCGCCGGGGAGCCTTACCCGATGATGTACGCGAGGACGATGAGCTGGATCAGCCGGAAGGTCAGTCCCACCTTCTTGTTCCTCACCAGCACCATCCGGGGGGTGTCATACTCGAAGAGGAAGGAGGACACCTTCTCCATGCACTTCTGCCCCATGGTTGCGCCAGGGCTGTGCCGTAGCCTCGCGCCAGCCCCGCTGCTCACGGTGCCGCTGCCACTGGAGCAACTCCTCTGCTTGCAGAGAGGAGGGAAAAGGCAGCAAATGAAGTGCTATCTGTGCTGCTCTGTGCACATCTGGGCTGTCGGGTTTCCTGCTCTGCGGGCCTGGGGGGGGGACAGGGTGCGGGAGGGTGCAGGGCCACCACATGCTACAGGGACAGAGCCATCCGCCCATAGGGGATGCACCCTTACCCGGGCAGGGTCCCTCCCTGGGGATGAAGGGGCTGCGGGCAGGGCTCGAGGCAAGCAGTGACCATGAGGCAACCATGGGATGGTGGAAATGGTGGAGGTCCTGGGAGAGGATGTCATCTTTCCTGCCCCAGCAGCCAGCTCAGACTGTGGGTCTCCTGTTTGTGTCTGTAACCCATGTCCTCCTCTGTCCCCCAAAGGCTGCCCCAGTAAAAGGGTTGGGAAAGGGGAGGGAGGGGGCACAGAAACCCCAGCCCAGCAACTCGGAGCCAAAGCCCCTTCCCGCAGTGAGGTTCCCTGGCCGGGGCTTGGCTGGATCCCAGGGGCTGGGCTGGGCACATTTGGAAGCATTTTCAGTATTCCCAGCATTTCCTGAGCCGTGAGCAGGGCTGGGTCACAGTGAGGGATGCTCAGCAGGGTGGTGCAGGCACCGCTTCAGGGGGATACCACTGAGAAAGGGTCGGGATTTACACGTGCCAGACCGAAATTTGGGGGACAACGTCACTGCAATGGGAAGCTTTTGTGGGGGGTTGGCTCATTGCTGGGGGAAACACAGAGGCTGCGGATGGGGATCCTGTACAGGCACTGCATCCCATCGGGTAGCCCCACAGGAGAGAGCTCTTTGCTGGGGAGCACTGGGGCTGAGGAGGGTTGTTTCTGGAGGAAACAGAGGATGTTTTGCCTCCAAAGCCCAGAAGCTTCAGCACTCCCCACAAGGACAAGACTCCATCCCATGAGTCCCAGTTCATCTGCTGCTTCCCGTGACCTCGAAGGACGCGCCGGCACCTGCAGCCACCGAGTCTGGGACAAGGTCCCTCTCTGCAGGGGGAAATGTTATTGGAAATATGGAGAAGTTTAACCTGCTGGCATAAATCTGTCCCTTCCGGAGCACTGAACATCATCACCTCCCATGTTCAATCGCCCATTGCTGAGCATCGTGTTGACCTTTCAACTCGGTATTTTACACATCTGACAACCACAAAATGAGTGGAACAAATTGATTATCTTTGCTGGGCAATAGGGAAAATAGGGGAAAAAGCTGATGAACAATTTATCCGAATCTTTTGGGCATACCATGAAGCTTGGGAATCAAAATCAGATGATCCCACTTTGCAAGTGACGTGACATCCCAGCACCCCAGGCCTCAGCAACATGGAAAGCTGTCAAACGGGGAGCCAAAAGCAAATATGAAATGCTGATGCTAATCATATGAGATTGAAGGCTGATACTGCTATTGAGCAGAGCAGACAAACCTTATAAGCTTAGATATCTGTCAGGAGAGAAGCAAATAACTTACTGTATGAAACGAGGCCTTTTAGGGAAGGCTGCTCACCCTTGCCAAAGCCATGGGGATAATGAAAATAGGACAGCTAAATTTAACAGCAAAATGACTTGTAAAAGAGTCACTTCTAACCTTCACTCTGGTACTTGGAGTCAATAAAATGGTTATAGCATGGATTTAGCTAAAATACTTTCCATTGGGAGATAATAGGCATCTCCCATTACAGTATCTCTTGGAGCCACTTTGCAGCTGGTGAGTAGGGCCGGACCCCATGGATGTGTCTGTGGTGATGTGGGGAGCAGGGGACCCCAGCACAGGAGCACCCACGGGGCCTTGGTCTTCTCTTGGGCTGCTGTCAGCACCTAACATGGGCACTCTCCTGGCCCCGGCACCCCAACGCTGGGACAAAGTCATAGTGGCTTCACATGCTACCATTGCTCTGCCATGTGGTTACTGTGGGGAAGTGCTCTGCTTGGGCTCTCAACCTGTGACATTACCTGCCAGGAGACGCTGAGTTCATGGGGCTGTGATGCTGCTGCAGCTCAGCACTGGGCTCTCCTGCCAGGTCTTTCTGTTTGCAATAACCTGTGGTGATAATAAACTTATTATTGTAACACGTAAATGAAAAGTAAAAAGAGAGTTAGTGGAAAGGTGCTTTTATCGGCATCTTTATTCTGCGCAAGGTGCAGCCCCCTGCACAGCAGCTGTGGCCTTGGGGATGGGGGGTCCCTGCAGACACAAGCTTATAGGATGCTGTCGATACACCCACAGTCATTTCCTCTGAACAGCTTTGCACCTCTTTGTCACTGTCAGGGCCCTCAGGGGTGTTGGTGCAAACACTTGAGCTCGGCTGCAGCAGGTCCTGGGCACTGGGGCTGGGTTTGCCCCGGGCACACAGCGCTGAGCAGGGCTGGAGCTGAGCAGCACGCGAATGGGGGACCAGGCAGGGTGGGAGTGGGACAACAGGGGACACAGAGGGGAAAACCAGGTAGAGATAAAGGAAATCAGCCCATCTAGCTCTGCTGCCTATGGGAAAGTGGAAGCAGCAACAGCAAATGAGTCCCTAAAGCCTCCGCGTTAGCGTCCAGGGTTGCAAAGCCCCAGGATCAGTTTGTCCAAATGCTCTCCTGGGTCAACTGGTGCTGCCTGGTCCCCAGCACCGGGTTGGCCTCATCCAGCATCTCCTTCAGCTCCAGCTGGGTCAGACCCGAGGGCATCCCTGGCAGCGCTATGCAGGGTTAGAACAGGACTCCATCCACGGCTGCTAAAGCGGCTCCTCCTGCTGCCCCTTCAACAAACTCAACCTCTGCTTGGGGCTGTCAAGAGAAAAATGCAAAAAATGGTATTTTTAAATGAGACATTTGGAAACGCAAGTGAATCCTTGCTTCTTGCTGGGACACAGACCCAGAGGATGAAGGAGCACAAAGAGGGTGGTCTGAAAGCCTCTGTGTGGGGCTCAAGCCCTCCTGCTCCCAGGAAAGCGAAGCTGTGGTGGGTATAAAAGCTCCCAGGTCTTTCCGGGCTCTCAGAGATGGCTCCAAAACCTCCTTGGGGGAGGGGGGAAATTATAAATATAATAGATGAAGCTCATTACACAACCCAGACTCATGCTTGGCAGCTTCCAGCACCGAGCTCCGAATTTCAGCACAAAAATGTGCAGCACGCTGCAAAGCTGCGGATGGGAGGAATACCACGGTGGCAAGGGGACTTAAAATACGATGATGGGTGCAAAGGGGACCTGCTGCGATTGAGGTTGCCAAAAAGAGCCCCTGAAAGTTATTATGGCTCTTTGGCCACCACAGCCCCCATGAGCCAAAGGAGATGCTCACACTGCCCCACTGGCAATGGGGAGTGTGGAAAAAATTTGGCAGATGGGAGCAAGCAAGGTCCTACAAAACAGCATGTTCAGTTTTCTTTCCAATTTTAACTTGTCCTTGACCTCTCTTCGCTCCTTCCCAGCAGCGCTGGCTCCGCTCTGTGCCCGGCCCGCGCTGCGACAGCCCAGCGCAGGCAGATGTTTTTGGTGGTACTCACCCCACAGCAGCAGCGTTTCCATCCCTTGTTGCTGCAGCAACACATCTCCCTGGAAATACCTCGGCCGTGGTTCAGCCAACGCCAAAGCAAACACATGAACCCATGATGCTGGGGCTGCCCGTTGTATCTGCTGGGAGCATGGCAAGCACATCCTGCGGGGCAGCTGAACGGTGCCATGGGGTACAGGGAGCACTGGGGTGGGGTTTTGGGGGTAACATCTGTTTTCTGAATGCATAGCTCCAGTGGTGATGGTGCCCAGTGGTCCAGGGAACAACGCACCATCAGATGGGGAATGCGGAGGGGTTTTACCTTCACTGCTGTGCTGAGGCAGCGCTGCATCCCCAGGAGCGGCCAGCAGAGGATCACCACTGCCATGGCTCTGGTGACCATCATGCACCAACACTGGAGATCAGGTCCAAGAGGAGGCCAAGAAATAGCCCTTTAGCGATATCCACACTGGCCTGGGTGTCCCACATGCGTTTTTGTAACCCCCTTTGGGTTACAAGGGCTTTGGGTTACAAGGGCTTTGGGTTACCCTGTGCAGCACCTTTCCCCTGCTTGTACCATTGGGAAGGAACAGAAGGGGCTACATCCCAGCAAAACCACACCACGAGCAGATGTTGCCATGAACCCAGATTTGCTCCAAAACATGACCTGCAGCTGCATCAGGATTTTCCACTCAGCACATGACCACGGGCAGAGTTCTGGGCGATGTGGAGATGGAAACATACAGCCCCGAGTCCTGGTGCCACCCCCAGAGGAGGCCAAGTTATTTAATTATTATGTATTTCATAATTATTTCTCATGGAGGTCATTGCAGGGCTTATTTAAACCTCCTCTCTCAGCTGGGGGAGATAAGGTGAGGACTATTCTGGATCCAGTCAAAATTAGCACTGTTATTTGTATTCTTGTGCCCTGAGAGCAAATTAGCTGGTACTTTAAAGAATTCCCAACAGTCATATCATGCCACTCCTTCCATTTCGCCTTTGTTGTCCCATGCCAGAGACAAGCTCAGCTCCATTTCTAGTTTGGCTGCTCTGAAAAGCCACAAGAAACCCTGATCTGGTGAGCACAACTCCTTTTACGGCTGAAGAATGCCCTCAGGCACTCCCGCACAGCTCCGTGGGCTCCCAAATGTTCCCCAAATCGGCCACAAACAGGGCTGGAAAAGCAAAAAAAAAACCCGGATAATTCACAAAGCGACAAAGAAAACCCGACACAACCCCCTGGAGTCATCCAGTAAAATTGCTTTTATTTCTGTAATTTCATAAGTATAAAACAAATCAGCCCAATATTGTGTGAACAGAGTGGATCGTATGGATGTGCCCACGAGGAGCCTTCCAACGCTTAATGGCACACCCGGTAGTTACACTCGGACACAGGACACGGTTCAGGAAGTGGTAATTTAGTGGAAAAATATCTCTCATGTAATAAAATAGGAAACCTGTTTCTTTCAGTTTTACCCCTCAAATAACACCCTCCCCCCCATCCCCAAGACACAATGATTTACCTTTCGCTACAAAGCACAAACTCAGAGATTTCTAGATTTGGCTGTTCAGGCATCTCATATGTATAAATTCAGCATATTCCCAGACCGAAGCCACTTGGCAGCTAAGGACCTCCTCTTGGTCCCAAGCACCCAAATCAACTCACCTCGGACACCAGCCAGCGGTACCCATGTCCCCATTGCTCCAGGCACACACAAATTCAGGCTCAACCAATGCCCCTCTCATACCGAAAGCTGAATGACACCAACAGGACAGGTCCATGGAGCACAGTTCACCTTCTTCACTGCAGCCCTGCAAACCTGAACCCAAACTGTGCCACGCAGATTCTGCACAGGGTGAAGCCTTTCTCCTTCATCCCAAAAGGATGAGCTGTCTCCTCTCCAGGGAGAAACCCTGCCAGAAACTGCCACTTCAGAAGTGGGGGGGAAAAAGCCCAGGTAGGACTGAACAGGGACAACTGAATCTCTGGCATCGTTTATACAAAGTATGGACCAAAAATCACAACAAGCTTTAGAAGCTGGTACTGGGGACTCCTGTATGTTTGAACTGGATTTGATGCCACAGTCACTGAACCTCATGAACACCTCCCACCAGCCAGGACAGCGTTAGTCTGAGCACAGCAATTCTTGGATGGGTTTTCCTGGAGCAGGACTTGCCTGGGAAGCAGCACTATCAAGCTGACCTACAAAAGAGGGACCAAAGATTGCTGCTGAGCTTTCTTATTGCTCCTCTGGCTACTTCTGCCATCCACACTGTGAGCAGAGATTCCGGTTCAATGCCAGATTTGATCCTCTTACAGGAATGAAGTCCCCCAGCCCTTCCTGCTCCTGTCTTCTCCAGTGCCTGGTGGTACCATCCAGCCTTGGCTGAGCAGAACATCAGAAACACACATACAACAACTTCACAGTGCCAAAGGCTCAAACACACACATCAAAAACCTCATCCAGACCCTGAGCTCTACAGTGGCCACATGACAGAAACAAAACATAGGATGCAACACTCCTTTGCTCTGAAGAGCATCTCTCTTTTTCCTTTTCCAGTGTGCTTCCTGATGGGATCACACAGGGAGAAAAGCTCATCTAGTGACTGGCCACAATGACACGATGTCCCAAAACAGCACAAAAGACTTTCCACTGCTGCTGCCCGAAGCTGAGCCAGGGACATGGGACCACTGCTTCCTGCCTTGGCTGTAACCCAGCACAGTGCCTAGCCCCTGAGAACAGAGTTTAAAGTGCTCATGGACAACCCCATGCTGCCATCACGGTGTCCCCTCCACCATGCATCTTGCATTGCTGCTTCTTGAATGTGAAGGATCTATCACAGCAGCTCACCAGTGCTAAAGGTCTTGCTGGAAAAACCTAAGCCTTATTTAAAAACTTTGAATATTCCAGGCAGCACTATCAAAATAAGACTGAAAAGGAAGTAATTCCTAAACTCTGGTGTTAAAAAAGCAAGGATCCTGGAGGCTTTGCCCCTGACTTGCTTTTTCTTGGCAAAATAGCCACCCAGTGTTCATCTCCCTTGTATTGCACACAGTCAGATGCCTCGGAAAGACGCAAGACCTGATCCCAAAGCAACGGTCTCAGCTCTAGGATCTCCAAGTCTGCTCAAGAACATGCTCCAGCCTGTAAAAGCACCCAGCATGCTGCTGGTGGCATACGTGCAATAACTAAATACTCCATGATTTATCCTGACCCTTCACTGAAGCATAAAGGGAAAATAATTAGATCTATGGATATTTTCCTATTTCATTAAAATACTTGAACTATAATCCTCTGTAATCAAAAAGTATGGATTGAAACTGTATTCCAAGTTATTAAAGGACGGGGGTGAACAGAGAGATGTGGTCAATCATTCCAAATGGGAAACAGGGATGTGTCAAAATGTTCCCTGTTAGCAAGAAGGACGCCTGCTCCTGGTAGCCTCAGCAAAGGTTTCCTGTACTATTTTCCAGGTATTTTCTAGAGGCTTACAATATAAAGGCAAATGCAGCTTGCTGCTGGAAAGAACAAGCCTTTGGCGGGACACAGCTCTGGTTTCTTGCCAGCAATGGCTTGGGGTTTGGGAACTCACCATTGGAACCCAACAACTGCACAAAGAGACTGACATTGCCCAGGCCTGCAGCAGCCTGGCATCTCCACCAACGAGAAAACAGCAGCAGTTTGGCATCTCTGCCAACACAAGGTAACAAGCTCAGCATCTCTTCAAATAGCTACTCTGTCAGTGGGTTCAGAAGGATGCCTGGTACCACCACCTCCAGCTCTCTGCTGCCAGCTACGAACTGAATGCGTAAGCAAGTTAGGATTTCACTATTCCATCTCTGCTCTGAAGCAGAGCTCTTGTTTTACCTTTTTCCCCCTTTTAGGTCTCTCTACATCAGACACTCCCATCCCTTATTCAGTACTTATTAGCAGGACCTTTACACAAGAAACTCCTCCACACACATATATGTTTGGGTAAAATTAACAATCCTACACAGGACCTTAAGCCCAGCAAAAGCAGCACAAATTAGGTGGTGCAATACAGAATGGATGGACCAAGCAGGTCCCTGCAGGCACAATGGACTGAGGCCACCGTATCCCAGGGAGATGCCAATGGGCAGCTGAAAGTCCTGCAGGACCCCATGAACAGGGCTGGGATGCTCTGAATCCAGTCCAGCTGCCCCCAAACTGGTTTTCAGCCTCAGGGAAACACAGAAGCAATTTCTTCTGAAGTCACTGAGTTGGTACTGGTTTACACTCCCACTGGTTCCTTCCCTGCACAGAGAGATAGAGATATGTACTAAAAGAAGGTGAAATTCACCCTTCTGGGGAAGGGCAAATCACACATCTACAGCCTTAGTCTTACTAAAGCCCTGTTTTGAAGGCTTAATCAGTACCTGGGTCATGCCCTGGTTCTCTGTACCAGGGTGAGTCTCATCCATGGTGGAAATCTTTAAGGAGGAACTAGTTGCCCCATGGGATCACCAATTAAATCCATTAGACAGAACACATTTGAAAAATAAAACTTCTTCAAGACAAAGTATAATAATATTAAAAATCAGCAACAATCTTCTAACCACAGAGTATCTATAAAGATCTTTTTAAAGAGCTCCATATTAAAATTCCTTGAATACATTATATATTAAATACAGTAACGACATTTCATGCAGGGTTTTCTGTACAATAAAATCAGCTCAGTAGTATAACAATTCTGTACATTCCCATTGGTCTGGGGGCTCTGCTCATCTTCAATGCTGGTGATGGAGAAAGGAAAGGAGGGATGATATTTGGCACCTACTGTACAGAGGAAAAGTAGCTCTTGCCCAAGTGAAAGGGAAACAGAAAAGAAACTGGAAGCTTTCAAGAGGCAAAAAGTAAAAGAAAAAAGCCAACAGCAAAGGAGCCAAACGCTATGTTAAACCCTGGCTCTAGTGCTGCTACTGGAATTAAGACAAAGGAAAGGGTCTGGCTAACTAAGTATCACCAGGACAGATCATAGGGGAACATGAGGAAAACAGGAGGGAGGATCTTGGAGAGCTGGAGAAGGAATCACCCACTATCAGCTTCTCAGCTATCAGCTCCCGACTATCTCTTTCTCCAGCTCAATGGAGAAAGATCAGTTTACTGGATCCCAAAATCCATTCCTGATCCACAAACTCTCACTGCAGGCTGTGTCACTCCTGCTGCAGAGAAGTCCCAGGAGGATAAAATATAGTTGGTGCCTTATAAAAAGGGATGCCATGACAAACACTGCTCACAGAAAAGAACTACATTATGTACAAGCATACATTCATTCCTGTCTCAAAGGCGGATCACTGGTGTCAAGGATGCCCTGTGCAAGACAGGGATGCTTTCCAAACGCAGAGAACAAGAACTCATGGATGTGCTCCTAAGGACTTAAGCTCTACTCCTCCTAAGGAAACAGTTAAAAATCATCTGAGGAAAGAAAACATGACCAGGAGGGAGCAGTAGACATGAGGAATGTACATTCGGTCATCCCCATGGTTTGAGTTGGAAAGGACCTTAAGATCATCTAGTTCCAATCCCCTGCCATGGGCAGGGACATCTCACACTAGTCTAGGTAGCTCAAGGCCCTGTCCAACCTGGCCTTAAACACTTCCAGGGATGGAACATGCCTGGCTTTAAATGGTTGCCCCTATGAAGAAGAGGGCTACAGCTTAAACAGTGCAGGTGGGATCTCACAAGGTGCTGGCTGGAGGAGAACAGACAAGACTACATCATGCTTTGGTGTCAGATAAGCCTGAGAAGGTGTGGGGCTTTCTACAACACAGGGATCAATAGGACAGCATGATAAATAGGGAGAACTTCACCTTCCACCACATGCACCCGATCTCGACAGAGAAGCACGTGTCTGTGAGATCCACACCACCACTGGTCACACTGTGCAGTGCTGTGGAGCTGCTGCAGCCTGCAGGCACTGCGGCTACCGGAGCAAAACACAGCACCCACCACCACCACGGACATCATCGAGGGGCAGTGATCTCAACCCATCGCCCCCTCACCTCCCTCCCCAGCTCCAGGAGCTGCCCTTGTGCATCCCACCCCGATGGGGGATGCAGCCTCTCATCCACACTCGGTGTATCACCTAAAACCCCAGGTTCCCCCCTCGATCTCCCATGAAGGACACCTTGGCGTGAGCTCACTCCATCAGGGTGAGAATTGGAAAGAGGGCCTCAAATTCTGCAGGAACAAACTCCCAAGGAACCGCATTACGATGACCCAGGTCCACACAGCTCCGTCCCCAAACCCTACACCAGCTGCCCAGTAATTGCACTCCTATGTACAGGAAAAAGAAAGCTACAGAACAAAACAAAATCAGGATTTTTCTTTTCGACGAGTCACCCGCATTTGTCTGGTAGTTGGACACATGCATGTCCTGCTGGTCTCTAGCGAGGGGCATGCATGCAAGGCTTCAGTCCGAGTTACAAGTGAGGGATCCTTTAGTGAGGAGCGTTTCCTTCGTGTCATTCATTTCTTGTCCTCTTCTCCTAAAGTGAAGGGAAACAAGAAAAGGAGAAAAAGTACTGGTGAGGGTTCACAAGCAAACCAGCTCCCTAGTTTTGTTATCAAGGTTGGTCCCAGAATGAGCTGCCCCAACTGCTCGGACTGCACAAGGAGAATACCAGTCCCCAGGTGAGGAAGGACTCGGCACACTCAGGAAGGTAGGAAAAGGGATGGGTCGGAGCCAGGCAAGCAGGAACAGCAGGAAGGCGAGCAGGCAGGGATTCCTCATACTGCTCCTAACAAGAGCATCAGGCAGCAGCCAGGGAAAGGCAGCAGCGCAGAGAGGAGGAAGCTCACTGCATCCCACCACCCATCCCTGCTGCAGCCAGACAGATGGATACCGCTCCATGGGCTGACACCACTTACCCCCCACTAGATACACTTTAGATATATTTACATCCATATGTATCTGCAGAACAACTAGCAAGGACCAATGTTTTGTGTCAGTCACTGTCGCAGCGCCAGGGCTGCCCTCCTCCCTTCTCCCCGCTACTGATGGATGGAAGGTAACAGCCAACACATGGCCTGAAGGAAAGCTACAGCGTTCAGCTTGAGCTCAGTGTGAGCAGCACTGAAATCCCTGCCAGCGCTTGACTCACACCAATTAGAACCCCAATTTTCAAGCAGTTGACAGCAGTGTCCCCAGACCCCTGAGGCAGTGGCTACTCATCAGCCCAAGGCTGGGAGAGACCCTGTGGGCAGCTCTGTCTGCCCAGAATAGTCTTTTTTCCTTTAAAAAACACACACATGGCAGCACTTTCTGAGAAGAGTTAGAAAAAAATGACTTATCATGAATCTTTCGACCATATTTCTCTGCCTTTCATCACTGCACACATCACCAAACACATCTCGCAGAGCAGCGCCGTTACTGTGCTCTTGATAAATAGGGGTCCTGCCTGGGGTTACCGGCGAGGCTCCGTGCCCGCTGCCAAGCCTGATGCCAACAGGCTTCCAGGGGAATTAATAAATAACAGGGCAGAGAGAGGGGGGAAAACTGTTGTGCAACTTCAGCCAAAGTTTCCTTCCAGCGCTGGCTGGAGAGCACAGCCCTCGTGTCCTGAGATAAAACTGACTGCAGCAAGGGCAGCATCCCTCCAGATGCTATTTGGTCACAGGGATACTGATGACCATCGTGTATTAAGCCTCATTGCAATAATCAGAATGAATCTCCTCTGTGTTACAGAGTGTCCTTTCAGCAGCTCCTGCAGCTGAACAGCCCTCACTGGGTGACAGGCAGTGGTTATTCGCTTTGCTGAGAGCTCACACTGTGGCTGCGCTGCACGGTGGGCAGGGGCAGGATGGGGACACAGCTACAGCACAACAGCGAGTCTTTAACCATGGTGGATGCTCTTCAGAATGTCACTCTTGGGCTTCTGAGTCCCCCCTGACACAGAGCGAGCTGGGTCTTCCCATGAGAACTGGCACCCCTGGAGCTTTAATAGGATGCAGGGCCCTACGTGCTGGTGTCTGGCTCTCCTCCCCACACACTGGTGACGGGAGCATGGGGGATGTGAGGACCTGTTTGCAGGAATGATGAGATGGTTGTGATCCATCTGGATCCTGCCTCATACCACATTCTCAGGGGTGTCACAGCCCTTCAACTCTTGCAAACTTGCAACCAAACACCACAAGCTCATGTGCTACAGAATCTGCTCCCCACCAGGACAGATGAGGCTTCTGGGGAGGTTTTTCCTTACTGCTTTTGATGCTCTTAACAGGCCCCTGTAGAAAGTGATGCTGAAGGGATGCAGGCTCCAGCCACCAGCCTGGATCTCTCTCCTCCAAAGGAAATGCTGCAGCCCTCATAGCTCTGAGAATTGCACATCTGCCCCATTGCACCAGGGCACGCTGAGCTTCAGCCCAGACCCTGGGAGAAAACCAAAAGGGAAATCCTCCTGCCACCCCTTTGCAATACCAGGGCAGCAGCACCAGCAGCTTCCCTTTCCTCTTGCTTTTCTAAAGCATGGCATACACATAAAAAACAGGAGAGAGGGAAAATACAAAGAATACTAAAAAGCAAGGCAGCAGAGCTGTATGATCCTGCCTGGGGAGATTCCAGCACTGAAAGGTGCAGTTGCCACTCTCCTTCCGAGCATCCCATAGCTCAAGCGAACGACTTGGCCCATAGGGACACATTCCTCCCCTGGCGCCAGCACCCAGCCAAGGTAGCTCCACGCAGAGATTACCCTACAAGGGCAGGCCACGGCCACAGGCTCCGGCTCTCCGCTGCCCGGGAAGAGAGATGCCTGCCTCTGGCACAGGGAAAGGGGGTGGCTGCAGCACTGTGCTCCCATGGGAGTTTTGGGGGGCTGCTCTCATCCCCAGGTGCGGTGCATGGGGGAGATGAGGGCAAGCAGCTCCTCTTCACTATGTGCTGCAGGGGTTTCGTGATGGGACACGGAGACTGTGGTCCCTGCAGACTGTAGGCTGTCCCAGAGGGATGCAGAGCCCTGGCTGGCCTTGGCAGGGAGCGGGATACAGTTGTCACCACCCAGCCGCTGCTGCCAGCTGCTCTCCTCTGGGAGGAGGTTACAGCATGAACCTGACAATGACTTTGCATCAGAACTTCCCATTTTCAGGGACGCTGCTGCCCAGGCACTTGTGTGGCAGGAAGCACCTGCTTCTTGCCATGCCCCTGCTCTTACCATGGCAGAGACAAGAACGGTGAAGTCCAAGGAGCCAGGCACGGCTGGCTGCTTGTAACGTGCTGAAAACAAGTGAAGACACCACGGTGGCAACACTGTGATGGGTTTGCTCTGAGAGGGTGAAGATGAGGAGGCCCAGAGATGGTGCAGGAAGGAAGGAGGGGAGTGGAGCGGCCATGGCAGCAGGCTGATGGTGCATGGAGATACATGAGCACTAGGGTTAGCTCAGTGTCCTGTCTGGATTTGGTACCTTTTTAGAACCACTCAGAAAAGAGCCTCCTGCAAGGTCTTGGCATAGATGCCTGGAAACCTCCCTCCTGCACACCACGGGGCTCAGAAAGAACAATACACTTCAATGCACAGAGCATGGCAAATATTAAAAGTACTAGTGCAAGAGGTCCTTGAGGGTGGTCAGTCCTTCTGGGCCTGCCAGCATGTGTGACAGACCCGAGAGGGCCCTGGAGAACATCTCCATGCTCCTGACCAGAACATCTGCAGGTTGCACTGAGCCAACCTAGTTCAGCTGTGCCCTTTCAATTGCTGTTTCACACTCACATTGTCTCCCAAAACTAAGACAGCAGAAACCTCAGAGGGGCCAGAGATGGATGAAGCAGCAGTACATGCAAAGTGTGCAAGATGAGAGGCTGGAAATGACCAAGGTGAAGGGGAGAGGAATGTAAAGCACTGAGACCATGGTGAAAACTGAAGTCTCAGGTTTCTGCCACTTCAAGGGACAATGAAAGTCCAGCATAACGGAAACACAACTTAATCTGATCAAAGGAGAAACTTTTCCATGCAAAACCTGAATCAGCACAACTCACAGCTATCCATTTGCATCCCTCAACTGAATACCTTTGGCCATCCCTCAGAAGGTCCCACATTGAAGGCAAGTCTTGCCTTGCAGAGACCAAGTGGTTGTCTGGCCCCTGGCCAAAACTGCCATGGGATCAGCTGCTTCATGGGCTTTTTAGACCTTGTTTTCAGGCAAACCATGGAGGACAGTGTGGGAAAGGAGATCCTGTCTGGGTACAGGGTCCCTGGGTTCTGTTATTTGCTGGTTTTCCAAGCCACGTTCACCCACATTCCAAGCAGGTTCCCACCATGCACGAGCAAGACTCTGGAGGAAGCACAGGGATACAGCATTCAGGGGTGAGATACATAAGAAAGCCAACCCTTGCTCTGGAGTCCTGCAGGTTTTCAACTGGTGCTCCCCGCTCCACTTGTGTCTTACTGTCCTGAGAATGCCTGGTAAAAAAATCACAACACCACACTTGAAAGTGGCTTTTGGACCTTGGTTTTTGTTTGTTTTCCAAAGCCCAGAGGAATTTGGCAGATTCAGATTTCAATTATTTCTTTCAAATATGATGGTTTAAATGTGATTTTGCCCTTAGCATGGGAAACCCTTGCTGGATGTGATACAGAGCAACCTGTGAGCATCAGCAGCATCATGGCCACGGGCATGAGGGCAGCTCATGCTGGGAACATGGTATGGGAGGACGAAACACTGAGCTGGTGTGATGGGACCAGAAAGGATTACCTGCCTGCCAGAAACCCCACTGTGCTCATGCTGTGCTGGCAGAGCCAGAGAAAAGCCCTTCCTCCAACAGCACTGAGTTTTTACAGACAAATGCAAAGTGTGGGAGAAAGACAGACTCATCACCAGATCACAGATGGTGAACCGAGGGCATGCACAGGATGCAACAGCCAGGAATTAACCAGTTCTCCTACATCCCAGCCCAGAGCAGTGCCATGAAAATGTTGCTACAGGTTGGTAATCACACAATAAACCAGACCTGGGTTTGTTTGTTTGTTTGTAATCACACAATAAACCTCACCTCAGGCTGTGAGATGCACTTCTGTGTCTCAGTGAAGGCTTTTCTGAGCAAGCACTGCAGTAATGCACCAGCTTGCCACAGAAAGGAATGCTGTTGTGAGCTGTGACCCACTGATGGGGAGGGCAGCCAGTCTGTGATCATTTCCTACTTGCAATAATTTCCCATCCTGTATTTCCAGGTTTTTGCATGGTTCTGCTCCATGAGACACCAAACAGAGCTGTTACAATGCCCCAAACCCCTCCCTGCCAGGGCTGGATGGACCTGCCTTCAGCCCTGAAAGGCAAGAGTGGCTTTGCACAGTTTTTCTGGCTCATTATTAAAGGGTGAAGGTAAAAAAACGGGTTTGCTAGGGGGTGAAAAAAGGTTTGAGCAAGGTGATGCTGTGGAAGGACAGCCAGTCCGTCACGTTATTCATCTGCCCCCCAGAGCCACTACATCTTCCCCATGCAAGGACAGTGTTCCTGCTGCCCTTCTTCCCCTGGTATCACTGGCAGGGTAAGCACACCCTAAGGAATGAATAAAACCTCTTTTATTGCCCTCTGGAGAGGGGAAACAGCACTGAGATATCACCTACAGCAACATCTTTTGCAAGGAATGAGAGATGATTTCATCTCTTTGGAGTGTTGCCCAAGCACATGCTGTGATTTACAGCGCGGAGCCCGGGAGCACACTGGAACTGCTGCCCCTGTGTCACAGGAGCTGTTTCTCCCCTGTGCACACCATGGGCTGGATCCTGAGAGGTGCTGGCAAAGGGCAATCCCATTAAAAGCAGTTTATAAGGTGTTGAGCTCTCAACTGATCTTAACATAGAAGGAGCAAACACAAGATAGGGATGGGTGGAAGACTGAGAAGAGGGGAAAGGAGGGATTCCTGTTAGAAACCAGTGTTTGATTTGTTGTTTGAAGGGATCCAGTTCCCAGAGTTTGGAGAGGAGCTGAATAAACACACATGGCAGATTTACCTAGTGCTCCAGCTCCTAAAGAAGTATTTCAAGCTGATGTAAGTACCAACTGCTCTGCCAGGCAGGAAGGGGGTAGGAGAAAAAGTCCCTTTTTCACAGCAAAGGGAGATGAACACTCAGTTGCAGACACTGCATGAGCAGAGGAGGTGAGCAGGAAGCCAGCATGAACCCCAAGCAAAGCATAACCCAGTGTACTGCAGACCATGCTCACCATCCAGGTGGTTGCGGGAAAGGTACTTGAGTCCTTCATCCAGCAGGATAACAGGCAGGGAGATTTTCATTACAACCACCCACTGCGGCCAGCTCAGGGGGGTTACCTGGAAGATGAGCTGCAAGATGGAGAGGATTGGACATGTCAGTAGGGAAGGAGGTGGGAGTTTTTAAGGTTCAGGTTGTTGTATGGCACAGGTTCAGAGGGGTCATCCCATGTACAAGGACAGAGGATCCAGATAACCCAAAAAGTAGGATTTCTTCAAGGTCTGTCATGATCCCAAAGTGGCTCTTTGCCAAGATAAGTCAAAAATGGCCTCATCTGCAGATGGGTAAAGTGAGGAACAAGCTAGGACTGTATGTTCATGTGCTCACAGGGGCTTATAGCAAGGCATAAGGGACAATGCAACCCTCCTGGGCACAGCAACACGCTTCATCTTAAGCACCCTCAGGCATCAACCAAGACATCACCAGCCTTGGACTGCAAAGGGAGGTGATGTCTCTGGAAGGGGCTGAACCACTTTCTGGAGATACCTATGTCCCTTTCCATTACCTATACAGAGAGCTTCTGACTTAGGGTAAAAAGTCTCTAGGGCAGAATGATTCTCACTCCCCATGTTGGTTCAAGACCTGGTCCTGAGGGTGTGTGCTGGGGACAACCATCCCAGAAGCTTCCAGCCCCAAAGATTGCTCCAGAGCTGTCCTAGCCCACAGCAGGAGGCCCTGGGCTGTGCAGAGAGGTTGCAGAAGGCACTCACAGGCATGGGCTTGACATAGAGGATGAGGAAGTGCAGAGCCATGGACATGACGATGGCTCCCAGCAGCCAGATGTTGAGCCATGGTGGCATCCGCAGCAGCGACTGGTTCTCAGAGACACTGTCAAAGCAAGGGGACAGTGTTAGCTCCAGCAACCTCCTGCTCCTGCCCAAGCTGGGGGTTCCCATTCCTCTCCAAGGTACAAGGCTATAGCCCTTCTCTTCCAGACTGTCCATCTTTGCTGTCACATGCTTTGCTG
>NW_009920511.1:0-2657 GCF_000696875.1 Nestor notabilis | reverse complement strand
AGCAACCGTCTGCCCCTGCCCAAGCTGGGGGTTCCCATTCCTCTCCAAGGTACAAGGCTATAGCCCTTCTCTTCCAGACTGTCCATCTTCAGGCTTTGCTGTGAAGTGGATCTGGACACCCATCCCAACACAACCAGCCATGCATGGATTAGGACTGGTCATTAACAGAATAAAACCACTAACAGATGTGGATCCAGACCTTCCTCCACCACTACCAGCAGCAGCACACTGGCTTAGAGAAGTTTCTGTATAGCAAACCCAGGGGTCCTCTGTGAGGATGCTCCAAGTGGCTCTTTTGAGCCAAAGCAAAGCCCTCAGACTACCAAGAGCTGCTCAAAGAGGCCCTTCACAAACTAGGTCATGCACAGCATGTTCAGAGCAACCCTTTGGCCACCCTACCTGTTCAGAGCATTGCACATTTCTATTGTCACCAGCACAGACAGAGCCATCGTGGTCGGGTATCGGGACTCGAAGATCTCACAGTCGATTCCTTCAAAGATGGGATTGTCCTCAGTGCACCTCATGAAGTTCCTCTGTTGGCACAGGAAACTGCTGGTAAATACACTGCAGAGCAGCAGCGTAGGAAAGGCAGGAAAAATGAGGAAGAGGGTGACTGGTTGGGGGCACATGATGAACCTTGATTATTAGGATTGTTGTTAAATATCCCACAGTGCAGAGCAACTGATAAAACTGTCTAAAGTGACCCAGCTTCTGCTGTGGCTGGGGCTTTAGGGTTGTGGCTAGGTAGGGGCTTAGAGATTTTCACGTGCAGTGAATAAGCTTTGAGCACACACACATCTCCATCAAAAATACATCTTCCGTTGCATGTGACACTGGGGTGTGATGGCACCTGCTTTCCCACCACCTTCTTTGGACCTGCAGTAATGAAAAATTGATCCCTTTCAATGTGGGATCAGGCAGAGGAGCTACTTTCAGCTCGTTTGAATTGTTTTCCCCACCATGCTTGTCACTGGCAGGAGCAAGGCTGGAAACAAGTCTGGGGGAGAGAATTTGCTTTTATTTTTTGTCTTTTCCACCAGGAATTTGGGAACGCTGCAACAACCAGAGAAGAAAGGTGGAGGAAATATCCCAGTGCCTGACTCCATGCCATCACCCACCTGCTCAACATGTCAGCCCGTTCCCCTCCCAACTCACCAGCTGATGGAAGGAGACCTGAGGTCCCTCAGCGTCGTACAGGAACCACCAAGTTGCAGCACCCACTGTGGCCAGGCCCACGTACACTGCAGCCAAGAGAGACACCCTTACCTCCAGCATCCAGCAAGGGGTCCCTGCCCCATGGCACAACATGCCCATCCTCATCCCCTGCTCATGGTGCCCACAGAGGCTCACCTCCGACAGCCAGGTAGCGGAAGAAGAGCCAGCCACTGATGAGGGGCTCCTTGGGGTTGCGGGGCTGCTTGTCCATGATGTCCAGGTCAGGGGGGTTGAAGCCCAGCGCGGTGGCCGGCAGCCCGTCCGTCACCAGGTTCACCCACAGCAGCTGCACGGGGATGAGGGCCTCGGGCAGACCCAGGATGGCTGTAAGGAAGATGCTGCAGGGTAAAAACCAGAGATGCTGGATTAGATGAGCCAGAGAAAGTGCCCGTGTCATGAAAGGGCAGAGCAAGCAGGTACACTGGATCCAAATACCCCACACTCAATATTCACCCAAAGCCCTGCAGATGAACCTGCAGCCCCCGAGTCAGGAACCTGAAGTCCAGGAGTGAATTTTGCAGCTAAAACATATTCCTGTTGCTATTAAAATCTGCTTTGCAGTTGAAACCCAACCACTTATGTCCCCATGGCTGCGGGGGTTCCAGTTCCCAGCTCAGACACCCCTCCTGAAACACAAGGGCTAACGATGCCCAAGTGATCCCAAAGCTGTGCCCATGTTGCTGAGGTCAGCACTGATTTACTGGGAGGGATGGGGACAGCGACCCAGGACCTGATGCAAAGTGCATTGGTGTGACCTGGTGACAACAGCCTGTGCACAAGTATCTGCACCCACCTTAGACACTGGGCTTAAATAGGCGATGGATTAACTAAACAGTTCCTGGGAGGTTGCATGACTATAAAACTGCAAGTCCCTTGCACGTGGGGAACGAGACAAGGCATAGCTGCTCCATTTGGTACCCAGGGTTAGTTTTGGGCACCACATGATGGCAGGAGTAGGGGATATGGACAGGACCACAGGTCATTTGTTCCCACTGCTTCTCCCCCCAGTGTGGTGGCCAGTGTGGGGGGCTCTCACCAAACGACCTCCCCGACGTTGGAGGAGATGAGATAGCGGATGAACTGCTTCATGTTGTTGTAAATGGCCCTGCCCTCCTCCACGGCTGACACGATGGTGGAGAAGTTGTCATCAGAGAGCACCATCTCGGCGGCTGACTTGGCAACGGCCGTGCCTGACCCCATGGCGATGCCAATCTCTGCTTTCTTCAGTGCTGGAGCATCATTGACACCATCGCCCGTCTGCATGAAGCCATGATTAATGGAGCGCAAAGGATGGGACCGGGCAGAGAGGTGGGGACCAGAGGGTGGTGGGGTGTCCCTGGAGGACTCACCATGGCGGTGATCTCGTGGAAGGACTGGAGGTACTCGACGATGCGGGACTTGTGCGCCGGCTCCACGCGGGCGAAGCAGCGGGCATCGCGGCA
>NW_009920510.1:0-8513 GCF_000696875.1 Nestor notabilis | reverse complement strand
TGCTGGCTGGGCTTGAACCACGACAAAATGTTATCTATATATAATATAGATAAAAGACTTAAATTATGGTCTAAACCCCTCTAAATATCTGATATCTTGCCAGTTATTATTCACCTAGTAGAATGAGGAGACCAATTTATTTCTTATCAAAGCTACCCACAGTTAACCACTCTAGCAGTGGCACACACTTAACAGAATTTTAAATTAATACAGTAGAAGACAGAAACAGACTTTGATACTTTAAATATGTGGTCAAATTAGTTACCTTCAGTATCCATCCAGTGAGATGTACTCATATGTAAATCCACATATATTATGAGAATAAATAATTAATTGAATTTCTTAATATATTTTTTGCTTATTTTTTCATATTCTGATATTGAATATTTACAGAAGGCAAAGCTTCTGTCACTAATATATCCCATCAAAATGTATACATTTGTGTCCTTAAGAAATGAAATTTGGAATTTTATTTCCTCATGTTTTAAAAATTAGTTCATCTGATTTAATTTAAGAAAGTCTGATAGTTTCTCCTTAGATATAATGTAACCAAAAGAAAATGAAAAGTATGCAGAAGATTAACTCTTTTAAATGAAGCTGAAAGCTTCAGTAGATTTTAATTAGAACTGCATGATAAGTTTTACATATAAGGCATATCCATTCAAATTTGGCTTTTGTCCAGTTCTGCAAAAGCAAAATAACATGAAGAACTATCCTTTCACTTCACTTTTTTTTCTCAGAAAAAACATTTAATATGAAGTTTGCAAAATGAAGTTCATGTAATAAACTCTGCAATTTAGCTTGAAGTATTTTTTTTTTAATTAGGCTGAAATTATGCAGAAGGCTGAATATGTTCATTAAAAGACTCTATAGTTATTGTTTGGCAACTTACTTCCAGTCAAAAACTGGGTTTGATTTTAAAGAAATCAAGTTGGGGTTTTTTTCACTGAAAATGAACACCCCTATCATCAGGTATTCGAAAACACTGCCAACGCAGGAGACCAGTCTCTCTCAGGTTACTTCTAGCTGCATTTTTAAGCACCTTTGCAGAAATCATATTTCACTTTACATGATGACAGGAATCATGTCAAATGTCAAATGTTCAATTGGAGATGAAGATTCAGATATGAAAAGGCAAGTTTCAAATATCATTTCTTGAGTTACAGAACTATGGCTCCCCTATTGGGACTCTTAGATTAATATATCCGTGCGCTTCAGATGGGCACCTGTTGTCTCAGACTTGCTGACTTTTAGCATTCCAGTATGAAACCAAGTTTCTTACCTCAGGGCATGAGTTGGAAACTTGATAGTCTTGGGATAGATTCTGTCTGATCTTTTCTCCCCAGGATGACTAGTGCCCAACACTAGTTATTCCGCTAAAATGGTTTCATTTCACAAAATGTTTCATCCACAAATGGATCAAAAAGCTAACCAGAGCCTGTCTGGTCCATCAAGAAAGGCTGGTATTGTTGAGTTTTAAGTGTTTTAAGTGAGTTTTTGAGAGTTGGGTTTTAAGCAATTTTAGCAGATGTCCAGGGAGGCCTTGCTTACGCTTTTGTATTTGCTTTTCCAGATGGTGTAACTTGCATTACAGAATGCAGCAAATTATCATCTGGCTTTGAAGTGAAAATCCAAAACCCCAAAACCCTGGGAAGTAGTTATTTCTAGTGTTTTGACTATGAATTCACCTTTTCAAGTTTAGCAACTACATACCCTGTAATTTTTTATTGCAAGAAATTAGCTAATGATTCTGCTAAAGCACACGTTGATGTCTTACAGTCCTACCTATTGCTTTTCTTGCACAGTTCATTAAAATTCTTCTAGTTAAACAAGTCTATTAAGTATATTAAATAATAAATAAACATTTGTTCTGCGAATAGTGAATATCTGTTACATCATCTTTTTATTAACTGATAAAAACTTCTGTTTATCAGTATAGGTTAACTGTAGCTCTGCAGTGCTTGGCATTACAAGTTGCAATACACTTTAGAGGCATCATTCTATTTATCACAAAGGCTTATCCAAGAGAATGACCTGATAGACCACTGCTGATTTATATCAAAAGTTTATTTTAAACATAATTGCCATAAGTACCTCTTTAATGTATTTCACTTGCTCTGAGGTACCCTAAGCTTTAATGTGAGGACATTCCTCTCATCATTATTCTAATTCTTAAAAGCTTTTTGTCCATAAAGACACTTATCATTGCATACTACAAATGTGATTTCTTTGCTTCCTAATTAAATAGATTGATGGATATCGTAAATGTAAAGTCTTGGCCAGATTTAGGAACCTGTAGAAAAGGTGAAGCATTGCATATGAACACCCTATTGGAATTGTTCAAGCATTTTACATTAAAATAACACAAACAAAATAAGTGTCTGGAGTAGTAAAGACTTACACACTGATGCAATTAAATTCAACATAAAGACCAGTTATTGCTGGAGATGTCATTCTTGTCTTTTCGTACATTTCCCTGTCAATTATGAGTGGCACCATTCAAATCAGTGGTATTGTTTTGACATTATCTCAGAGAATCAAGAACTGATTAATCACAATGAATCATGGTTACTACAAAATTAGTTTTGTCCCTACAGAATTTGTCTTCCGTGTCTTACTGTATAACTGTATATACAATGTCTTTCCCACCATATGACAAAACTGCATTTGAAATACATGTCCATTTTAGGCTTATTAAAGGTAATCTTTATATCCTCCCTTGGAAATCAACTTTTATTTTATAACTCCTTCCCAAAAATTTTAGCCAGTATTGGTGGTACAGGTTCTCTTTTATTCTACATGGTTTACCTGTTGAGATAGAAGATGGAGGATGGTAAGGCAGATAAAAATTATAAACAAGTAGCAGTAGACTGGCCAAGGTATCTTTGCAGTTCTGTCAGATTGTTTCACAGCATAATTTCATCAACTTTTGCATATGCTTTGCCTGTGGCTTATGCCATTATAAAAGTGCTAAAACAAAATTTACAGCCTTCATAAAGAACATAGCAGTTGTGGAAATTGTTTTAAAGCAATGACAGGTAAAATTTAAATTGGGTTTTGTTTTTTTGGGTTTTTTTTAACTGAACTTTTCCTTTTCTCTATTAGTATAACAAACATCTGGAAGAAACTAGATCTGACTTCAAGGAAGAAAAAAGCCGACAACAATAAAAAAGCCTCCTTCCCCTACACCATGTTAGTAATTTCATTATGAGAAACATACCTTGAGGTGTACATCCTGGTTCCACAAATCAATGAAAGATATACATGCTGGAGAGGGAAATGTTAAAGTTTTTCATTATGAATATGTCAAGGACACAGTTGTCACAAATTTGGAAGAAAATAAAAAGGAGATATAAAAAATAAACTACCTTAATGCTATTCACTACTGCAAATTGCAATATTGAAAGAGAAAGTGGGTAGGATAATGGAAATCCACTAAATTACCTTCTTTGTCCCAGGCTGGAGAGGTCTGCAACATAACTGTAATTTTTAGGAATGTGTTGCTAGTTTCATCTTTTCAACTAATTTATGATTCACCAGGGCATTCAACTAGAAAGACCACACTTCCTGGAGATTGTGGAACAATCCTGCAGGTTTGTTCTGTATGTAAGATATCTGTAGTATTATTTTGTCCCAAATTTTATAAAGATCATCTTTATAAACACCATCTGGAGGAAGCAACTGTCTTTTCTGCAGTTCCTCAAAAGCACAGAGATTTCCCTATATTCCCCTTTCACTTCCTTTCTCTTCCTCTCTGTCAAAGTCTAGGTGCCCTCAATACAGCAAACCCTTAAAATCATAGCAATGAAGCTTCTAAATATATTTAAGGATGTCCTCTCTATCTTCATGATGGAGTGAAAAAATTATTTTTAGCATTGTCAATAGCTCCAGTTCTATCAAAGGAAAGAACAAATAATAGACTAGAGAGGAACTAAGGCCTCCTTCCTTTAACAGTGATGGTAAGACATCAGTGCCATATCTTTAAGAAAGGTACTTTACCTTAATCCTATATCTCTTCATTGGTACGACAGCCCAGAAAATTACCCGGTCAAATTCACCAGGCCAGTCAGAAGCCCATCCTACAGCTCCAGTGCATTATGGCCTTGCTGCATGTTCTCTTCTTCCATTATTAAATGGGCACAACATTAAAATATAAATTTGCATGTAAATAAAATGGAGATAAGCATCACTTTGAAAATAGAGCAAAATGCAGGTGTTCTGGGGAAAGGCTCCTTACTAGAGTGTACTTTAGGACAACTGGAATGATAGCTACAGACAACTTGCAAAATATGGCTTCATAGTACAGTATTAGGTATTATTTATGTGTGAGGATCCAGCTTAAATGCTTGGTGTTAAAAAGGATATGTTGTTCAGGATTATTTTCAGATGTGGGTAACATAAAGCTTTTGCAACTTAGAAAGGACTGCAGTGGATGGACATTTAAATGACACAATTTCTCATTGTCAAGATACTAATATAACAGAGGAAAGGCAGCTATCGTCCAGTGCTGTCACTGCTAATCCACACTGGTGTTCAGTACAGTCCATGGTGGTGCTTGATACTTCTCTTTTAATTTACTGAACTAATAATTTTATTTTAGCAATAAATTAGTATCCTAAAATGTTAGGGATTAATAATTTAAGAGATTCAGTGAATATACATTAAAGGGGATTTAATCATAGAAGGATCTTGGGTTAAAGGCCTCATTTAAAACCCACAGAATGAAAGTGAATACTCAACGAGATACTGAAGCTTTAATCTATGCTTTTATATCTGTTATTCAGCATGACATTCCAGCTTTCATTTTTTCTGGTTTCTATCAAAGTCTTTGAAGGATACCTTCTGCCACCTTCTATTCAACGCAATATTTGGACATACTGGGGTGATTTTGAGTAGGAATGTCAGAGGATTTTCTTTTTAAGCTTTGAGTTTTCTTCCCTCTGTCAGTGTGAAGACAGACCTTTAGCTTTGCTTTGTGCCTTAATTTATGTATAAAGTAGAGCAACACAAAATAAAGGAATATGTAGAAATGTAATGCTATTTTTAGATAAGACATTTATTCTCTGCAAGAGGCTCTACACCCTCAAACATCTTCAGAGCAGGTGGTATTTAATGTGTTAAGCCTCAGAATGAAAGACATATTTGCAAGTACTGCACTGCAGACAAAACCAGATAAGCAACTAAATATAACACCTGTCTTGGTATCTAGTGAATGTTCAGAAACTTGATAGGCAAAGTTGTTCCATGATACTTGTTTCAAGGACCCCAGTGCACTGAATTAATGCTGTTGCCTGTCTCTAGGAATGCTCTAGGAATGTTTTCCTACCTGCAAAGAGCAGAAGAAACTGTTCAGAGCAAATGATTAAAAAGATCCCATCTTTCATAGCGAATAAGTCAATATGCAAATAGCTTGAATATATTAAAATAATGTGACTATACGAACAAGTCATGCAGATAGCCAGAGTGTTGATAAGTTATCTGTGTAAAGTACTTTCATTTAAAAATGTAAAAAGCCTTATGTTCTCAGCAGATGTCACTATGAATGATGAACAGGAAAAACAGCAAAAGCTTTCTTCAGGTCAATAAGATTGTATTTTATCAAACTTTATTACAAGTGCAGACACATCCATTTCAGAGCTGATAATAAAGCTGTTTTATGGGAAAAGAGGCAGTTTAAAGTTGGTGTTTCTCATTTCTTTTTTTGGCTGAGTAAATCAGTAATCTGCAGAATACCTGTTAAGGTTTTCTTTCTAGTAAAGATAGCTTGAAATGATGGGAAACAAAGCTGCCTTTCTGTCATCACACAGCTCAGAAGATGGATTTTCATGTAACATAAGAGACTAAAAGCAATTACATGGGTCACCAATGAAAGCTGGTATGAAAATGCTATTCAGCTTTCAAAAAAGGCTGCATGCAAAATGTAACAGATAATGGAGAAAGACTGAATCATATTGATCAAGATAGACCATGACTCTTAAAGTCTATATTTTCTGATTTAAAACATGAAACTCTGTTACAAGTTTTCAAGAGCTTTGAAGTGTCTTGGAAAGGTAATCAGACCTTTTTGTTTAAAGAAGATACTCCCAGCAATATATAATTGGGGTTTGTTACCCACAATCTGGCAAAAAGAAAACTCCTGGCAATCAACTAAAGAGGGCTTCTGAATTCACACAGGGACTCCAGCTTTTCTATCTGCCACTTGCTAACAGGTTCACCTAGTTTCCCATTCTCCATTTTTTCTCCATACAGAGTATCTGCTAGGCAAGATACAAAAAGTATTGTGATACTCTTTTCACACTTAGAATTACAGAATTGTAGAATGGTCAGGGTTGGAAAGGTCCTTAAGATCATCTAGTTCCAAGCCCCTGCCATGGACAAGGACATCTCCCACTAGACCAGGTTGCTCAAGGCCCTGTACAACCTGGCCTTGAACACTGCCATGGATGGAACACTCACAACTTCCTCGGGCAACCTGTTCCAGTGCCTCACCACCCTCAGAGAAAAGAATTTCTTCCTTATATCCAACTTAAATCTCCCCTATTTTAGTTTGAACTCAAACTTTTCCAATTCCTATTGTTTGTGAGCTCCTGCCATGAAATGTTGGAAGCAACTTTTGAGTGTTCCTCACTAAAAGCACTAGCTGCAATCCTGGCACTGGTTGTGACATCCTGCATGCGCTAGTTACTGTCTCAATGTGCAGGGAGAGGTTAAGCCTTCTGCAAGCATGTGACTGGTTGGTTGCAAGTGGCAACAACCCACTCTCTTTATAAAAGAGAATGCATATTTAATATCTGAGTTCTTGATTAATTATCCCTTCTCTTTCCTATATGGCTATTTTCATTTTCAATTTCTTTTTGCAATACTCATTTTCTTCCATTTTCTTCTCTTTCCTTGAATTTAATGGATTTAGAAGAGAGAGAACACTGGGATTTTGCTAAGGCTGGTCAGAATGCTTTATAAAGGTTTGCCATAATAAATAAATTAAAATTAATGTCAGTAAGCTATTTAATCTCATGGTATTTCAGATGCTGATTTGTAATAAAGAAAAGATAAGATACTCTTTTTCTGTCTGTTTAGACAATATATTTTTCAGATATACCCTTGATTTTGTCTATTCCTGTCCCAGTTGCTCTGGTTATAAAACCATGACTCATGCTAGCTGGCAAAGTATCCTTACGGAGGACATTCCTGTTAATGTTGTTTTGAACCATTGCTTCTGATTACACTGCACTGGTAACAAAGTGGTCACTGCAGATTTGACTGTATGTTCAACAACACAGACAACTTCTCCAGTGCTTGGAGATTTGTACTAACACTTTGTCTTCCCAGACCTTCCCTTCTGTCTCAAATTCTTCCCATGTCCCTGTCCTGGGTTCAGCTATAGCAGTCATTTTTCTCCTTTTTAGTAGCCGGTGCAGTCAGCCTGGGAACAACGCTGGTAACACCGATGTTTTTAGTTCTTGCTAAGTAATGTTTACTTCGACCAAGGACTTTCTCAGTCTCATGCTCTGCCAGGGAGGAGGGGAGGCTGGGAGGAAGCAGAGACAGGACACCTGACCCAAACTGGCCAAAGGGGTATTCCATACCACAGCACGTCATGCCCAGTATAGAAACTGGGGGGAGTTACCTGGAAGGCCCAGATCGCTGCTCGGGTTGGGCTGGGTATCGGTCAGCGGGTGGTGAGTGGTTGAGTCCTCTCCCCTTGTTATTTCCATTATTATTATTATTGGTTACTGGTTAATGGACTGTTCTTACCCCAACCCATTACACGGGGAGTTACATTCTTTCAGTTCTCCTCCCCATCCCTCTGGGAGCGGGGGGAGGAAGAATGTGGGGAAGTGAGCGAGTGGCTGTGTGGTTCTGAGTTACCAGCTGGGCTTAAACCACAACACTCCCTTAAGCTTTTCTCTTGACTCACCTATCCTACCGCTAGGATTTTCCCCTTCTTTCTCTCTTCTTCTTCTTTACTTACCCTGAGCTATTTTTTCTTGTTCCCATTTTAAACACTTTGTTTATATTTCCATCACTATTATTTAATTTTCTTTATCTATTGGTTCTCTTTCTCTTGGGCACCAATAGATACAAAAGGCTAAGCAAGTACAGTCAATTAGGCTTCATCCCACTAAATTTTAAGGGAAACTGAAAGTTTTTCTAAGACTTCAGAATATTGCCACAGGATACAATAAGAGTTTTTTTAACGCATATGTTAGAAAGATCTGTGATTAATAGGGCTGACAGCACTACTTGCTGTCTCCTAAGATGAAAGATGTATGTCAAAATAAAGGGGGAAATATTCCCCAATTCCATCATTCCTTGTATGCAGCTAAAGACACAACATAAATTCTGTAGAACATAACACTCCTGTCCACAGATCATCACACAAACAAATCACAAACCAATAGTCTCACCTGAGAACTAACAGGATTTCAAACATTATCATACTCTGCTATAAAGTGCATTCCACACTTTTGGATGTCCTCCTATCTAAAATCATAGAATCATAGAATAGTTAG
>NW_009920509.1:172581-194841 GCF_000696875.1 Nestor notabilis | reverse complement strand
CGGGTGCGCGGACCATGCCGCCGCTGAACTTTTCCCTCTCCTGCTGCCGTGCTGGAGGAATGAGGAAGGGCCGGTGGCGGCCTGCGGAGCCGTGTGTGCGCGTTTGCGTGTGCCCGCTTGGTGAACTTGGGTCGCGTTTGTAGGTGTGTTGGCGTTCCCGGAGCCCGTTTTGTGTCCTCTTGTTTCTCTTAAAGGAAGTTGAACGGTGTATATTACTAATCTACAGAGCTTGCGGTGTGCCAGACATCCGTTCCCCACAGCTGCTAAATACTTGATACCCTTGCTTTCTTACGGACTTTTCCTCTCCCTATTGAAAACCAAGTTTCCCGTGAAATAGGATGGAAGTTTATCATAATTGAAAAACATTTAATCTTCTTTCCATTTCAACCCAAATAGTCACCAGCCATTAAGCTTGGTCTGCAAAAACAGGTGGAGAAACTTACTAATAATGACAGTCACAGTCTGATAAATTCCAAGTTAATTTATTCTCCAGTACTGTAAAGGAGAGAGTTGGGGCTTTTTTTTCATAGCACTTTTTGAATCTGGTTAGGTGCCTTTCATGTTAATAATTATCTGTGTATATTGGCATCATTTCATTAAAATATGGAATTTGGCAACCCTGCAATTTCTGTTTAAAAGAAACCGAAGAGATGGAGTAAGACTCTTACAAGTCAATGTAGAAGTATGTGAATAGAGCCACCTAGAGATACTTGCTGTGGAATTATCAGGCCTCCCTTGCCATACGGACTAGATTGTCCATTTCCAGGTATTGGAGATGCTAATATGTTTCCTCACCTCACATCTCCTTTGTAACTTGCTGCAGTCCTCCTAACATCCTGGCACAAATCTTTTCTTAAAATGACATGATGAATGTTATCAGCATGCTAAGGATTTACTTACAGAGGTCTTTGTAGATAAGTTCAGTAAATATTTTGCTTAAGGTTATACTTCCTCTGATTTATCAAGAGTTCAGCTTTTGCCAAAGAGTCTATTTAGGATGATCTGTGGTTTTGAAGCATCAGAAAATGAGGTGATGGCAGTCTTTGTAGTTCTTGAGGGTTGAAAGTAGATGGAAGTATCTGCTTGGTCTTGCTTGAATTTGACCTCCAAATGAAGCCTAAATTGTCGGTGTTTGCAGAATGTGAGCTGCACATGTGGTGGCTGTAGTTCATTTGTCCGAAGATGGGGTAAGACGTTGGTATTTTTTTCCACTGAAATATCTAGACTGGTGGAGGGCTCTGGAGCATGTAATAGCTGTTAATATTTTCAGGATTAAAAACTGTTCTGTTGAATTACATATCTGTTCTTCATGCTTTTTCCCTTTCTTTCACAGAAAGAAACACCCACACTGAGAGTTAGAAAAACTGAAAGAGGCGTTGCACCATTTATAGCAGTTCATCAGTAAAGTTTCTCTGAGCTTTGCAGCTCTACATTTTATGGCCTGGAACACAACGTGCTTTAAATGCTCAGAAGTTGTGGTACAGGACCAGTTAAGCTGAACCAAGTAGCATCTTTTCCATTAAAAAAATAAATAGTGTATGATGGTTTCTTTTTTTCAGCTCAGATGTTATAGAAAGGGAGCTTCATCACCAGTGAGCAGCTTACCCATGAACTCAAGCATGTAGATAATTGCAGAGGACTTTACTGTGCTGCTGATTGTGTCTGCAAGCACTTTTCAGGAGATACTGGCATCTGTAAAATGTGCTCTTTTTACTACCTGCTAACATTACACCCTGGCTGTCTTACCAGTGGAAAAAGGAACTTGTTGATTCTAGGACATGATACTCTTGAAACTACAACTTTTTAGGCTGCTATCTAGGGCTTCCTTAGTAGTCATTGAGAAGTTCATTAGATTTTAAAGACTACAGGGTCTGTTTGTTTGGAAGAGTGACAGAAAAGATGAGACTGGTGGAAAAATGTGTAGAAAAAAACATTTCAGGGTATTTTGTTGTCGTCTTGTTTTGGTTTTGTAAATATTCAGGTCAAGCTAAATCCTTGAAACTTCTGCCTAGGTTAAATGTAGCACACTCCACCACAGTGTTTTCTTATATGTGGGGGCTGATGGTGGTGTTGGCAAAATAAATCCTACATCAGTAAGTTGAAAAATGTGTTTGGGGTTAACATTTTCATTTGTGAGATAGTGTCTGTATTGGAAACTGCACATCTAGGAGGCTCTTGTCTGCTCATGCTGGTAACAGAAATAGAGATCTATCCTGATCACAGGATCCTTCCTTAGCTTGTTCTTCTTTAGTCTGCATAGCAATATTGTGACCGCTGTCACCTTTCTTCTCTGTTTGCCTTTCCATGCCCACTTCTTTCTGGGGCATGTGCACTTCATTCTTTTTACTGCATGTCCTCTGCCCCCAGACTACCCTATCTGCTAGCCTGCTGTCCTGCGGAGCTCTTTCACCTGTAGATGTTCTCTGGTTTCCCTAAACTTGTTTTCCACCCAGCTGTCCCCTTACAAATGTCAGCATAAAATTATTCTGAGCACTGTAGATACCCCTGGACAGTGTTTTCTGTAGTCAGCTTCTTGCATGAAATTTCAAGAATTGCTTAATGAATGATGCTTTTTTTGTTCACTCCTGAGGCAAGAATCATGTACTTTGAAAGAATCTTTTCTAAACAAGATAATGCACTGTATGGCTTTTTAAACCCATGAGCAACTCGGGTCCCTGTGTTGAATGTGAGATGCTATTAAGGTTGGATCTGTTGTATAGGAGTGAGTGGCAGTTGACCAGTTCTGTTGCTGTGAGGTGATTTCCCGTGGGAAGGGGAGCATAAATGGTGCCATTACTTCCTCTTGACCTGATATCACATGTCTGCACATCTGAAATCTGGTCATAAGAATTGACGCAAGGAGAAAAATACTTGAATTATATGACATCCTTTCCTTCCTCTGACATAGATATCCATATATTTCTTTTTACCATCAAGAACCTGTTTAGTATCTTTTATGTTGCATCTTCACTTACATAGGAGGCTGTTACTCGTTTAGGGTTCGTAACTCAGCTGTAGGTAGATGGAAGGCCACTTGCTCACTGCTGTCAAAATGATCCTGCCTCTTTTTCTGGAGGACTCATGACTTTAATGAAAGACAAACTAGTTATGAGCGATGCTGTGTTCTTACATAAAGAATGCAGGGAAAGATCATTGACATTTATGGAGCGGTGGTGATGCCTGCTACTTAATACGTAAACGGAACAGACTATAGATGGCTTTCAGATGAGGCCCAAAAGTCAAATCTTTGTTGACTTTCAGACATGGTTGTTGGCATTTCTAAAACTGGAGTCTCTGATTTTTAATTCAGTGCATCTTATGAAAGCTTAAAGGGAGGATATGAAAGATGGCTGTTCAGTGGGAGTGTCCAGAGTAGCAGGAATTAATGTCCCTTTTCTTAATGCCACTGAATACAGTCTGTGTAAGCTGGGGAAGGGCAGGAGGGGAATGAACACATGTAAAGTGTTCCTGAGTTTGTGCAATCTAAGTGGGATAAAAAAGAACAATGGTAAGCTTACTCTACTTGGAAATCCTCATCCTGCAAAGCAGATAACAGTATACCTTACATTTTCTGTGACATGAAGCTACAGCAGTCAATGTGGTGTTTGTTATAAATACTCCTCTCTAAAAATCTCCTTGCTCTGATAAATTTCTGTGCTGTTATGAACGTCATTGCAAAGACCTGTGTGATGTATTCAAAGGGTGATGTTTAATGATTAAATTAATGAACAGGTCAAATATAACTGTTCAAATCTATGAGTTGTTCTCAGATGGATAGCTTTTGTTTTATTTCTTTGCCTTCCTTTTGGTGTATCTTTTTTAATAATTGTTTCAGCTGCTATGGAAACACTTCAGGATAGGGATAGTAAATCTTCTTCCCTACTCTTTTCTTATGTCTAGTCTTCTATGTGTTGTATTTTTTTCTTGTTGGAGTAACATGAAAATTAAAAAAAAAAACCCCTGCTATCTGGCCTCTATGCTTACACCAAAAGTAAATGTTAAATTAACTCTTGAGTAGTCATCTCTGTCTTACACTTATTGGTTAGTGTATTTGATTTGATAAAGTTATAAATATAGGGAGAGAAGTACAACTAATTTTTTCTCTCTTTTACATCAGACATGATTTCCTAATAGCATTTCGGGAATATTAACTCTAGAGAAATGCACTAATATGTAAGTAGGCACTTGGATTCAAGTCATTCTCTGGAGCCTTCTAACTGAGGAGTTAACCCTCTACCCAGATAGATAAATTACATGAGATAGGGAACAGGACTTTTTATTAATTCTTTAAAACTGTTGTCATTTACGAAATTGATAATAAGCCTTCTTTATGCAGAAACTACCTTTCAACAACATAAAATTAGAGTACTTGCTGGAAAATGTTAAAAGCATATTTGCAGCACTAGAAATGCCTCTCATGCTCATGAACTCCTGTGGGCACCAGCACCTGTAGTTCACTTCATAACAGATCAAGCTCCATTTTTAGAAGGGCTTGGGTATTTTGCTTCTGCAGCTCATGTTGAAATGCTTTTTCATTACCTTGCTGCTCAGATCAAGTAACTGTAGCTACAACTCAATGTATTCTGGCAGTAGCCTTTGATTATGTTATCCATGTACGTTGATGCATTGCTATGAAAAGTATTCATAGTAGAATCATGTACAGAATCATCATGTACATGGGACATACACAGCCCCAGAGAAAAAGGAATGAGATGGGGTATGCACATGTGACTGCAGCTGTGCTTCAGAAATGCACAATGTTAGGTTCCTAAGAGAGGAGGGAATTTTAGTCCCTTCATGTACTCACCAAACATCCCAAATAAATCTACAGCAGATAAAAGACATTTCAACACTACATTGTAGAAGAGGGAGACAATGAACAGCGTTTTATTTTGGCATATGTTGGTTCCATTAGTTATTTATGGAAACCGAAACCATTTCTTAGTGCAATACAGATTGACAGGATAACAGGACTGCTGCTACAAAGAGTTGACAACCAGTGAGGGGAAGAAAGCCAATGATGGGAGTAGTACACTGGCAAAGACAAAAGTATCAGCACCTGGTACGAAGTCTTTGATGGAGAGCTCATGTCTAAAGAGATGAGGAGAAGATAAGGTTGTTGTATTCATTCTTTCGGAAGACTTTTTACAATGGCCTGGAATACAGCTATACTGAGGAGAGTAACCATGTGAAACCTCAGTGTGACTGGGTCTCTTGTTTGTCAGCACAAAAAATGCAGTTCGGTAGCAGCTGTTTTGCACTGGGTGTAACTACATGACCATAAATGCTGGAGAAACTCTGAAGACCACCATGGATTTGAATGGAGATGCTCTATAAGAAAGAAACCTTCAGAATAGTTAGAAAATAACTATTTTTTATCAACAGTGAACACCTATTATGTTGGGTTTTTTTTTTTTTTTTTTTTTTTCCCAGTGGTTGTGTAATTTCAGGCTTGTAGTAGAGGTCCTGAAAAGGATAAAGAATGGGTATGTAAAAAGATCCTATGAGGCAGGAGATAAGAGCAAAGAGAAGACTTTGGAAATGCAGCCCAAATAGAAGAGCGAACAGAGGACTAGTTTCATCTGGATAGCAGGAGATACATTGTCTATCCATCCTTTCTGATATTATGAGGGGACAGGTATTTCTACTCTTGTTTCTCTGTGCATGCTTTTCTTCATGTGCTTCCTTGTGCTTCTACTTGTGGCACCTCTGTAAATACCTTTTTTTCTGTAACTTTCTCTGAGAGGCTGTTTTCAATTAGTGCGTCCTTTTCTCCAAGCATAGGTCTGTTTCCCAATTCAGGGCTTCTGTTTTTAAATTCCCAACCATTTCCACCTACTCTTCTCCTTTGCAGTCTCCTCCCTAAGCTATTCTCTATACTTTTTCTGGAGGATCTCTTCTGGGAGACAGCTCAAAGAGCGCTAGAGGTCTGCTTCCTTCTAGATTGGGCCTCAAGCATAGTTCTCTGTCCAGTTCCCTCCTACCAGTTTAGATAATTTCTGTGGTTCTCTGCAGTCCTGTTCCTTCCCCATGGAAATGCAATTTCCCAGCTGTGGCCAGGGGTCTGTGGCTGGCACAGCAACTCACTCAGCGAGCTTAGCTAGCCAAGTGCCCTGTCTTGTCAGGACACAGATAGTGCAGGTGACCACTTGTCCTGACCATTCCCAGTTGTAGGGCAGACACTAGGGGAACACTGGCAGCAATTAGTGAAGTAGTTCATTTAAAGGTTAAACCGCCTCACTTTAAAAATGGATGTTTTCATGAGACAACAAAAATGGACCTGAAAACTCAGATGATGTGGAAAGGAGGTTGGGAGAAGGGAGAGCGTACATCTAATTGAATTTATAGACTCTTTGCAAAGTAAAATATAAGTACAAGTAATTTATTTTTTGCTAGAAGGATGAAGTCAACAGCTGTTAACTGTCTGTAAGGTGTTGCTGGGTTAGTATTTTAAGTCACTTGAGAAACACATGAGTTTTTTTAGTATTTGTTTTCCAATGTAGACTGTGATTCTTATTCTTTTATTAGATGCTCTTTTCATTCCCCATTAGAAATACAAGGTTTGTAGGGTATTGAAGTGTTCAGAATGACCATCTGCTCTTCATTCAACTTGCTATTTCCATTTATTTCTATGCATCAATTTAAATATGTCCCAGACCATTAGATATATAGTGATGAGATTATTTTGAAATAGTTGTTGAAATTCCAGATTCAGATTCCAGCTATGAAGCATGAAAAAATATTAAGAATTATTATATATTACAATATTATCTGGTTTTGATCTGTACAGATTCAGGTTATTTTCCTTCCTTGTTGTTATGGAACCACAGTTAGTTTATCCAAACAAAAGGCCAAATGCTGTCTTTTTTTTTATTATACTGATAAACACATTGAATTGAAATGTTACTGTATTTCATTATTTTCATACCTGTGGTACAGTTTATATGATCGAGACTAGAAATCCTAATAGATTCAATTAAATGTTTGTGAAATACAACAAGTAACTCTACACAAATAGGTGCAAAGTATAGGTCTTTTCTTTAGAAGAACTCATGTGAACATACTAGTATCAAATATATGGTTAGAAAAGCATGATGCGATAACTTAGGGATTGTAACCTGTAATTAAGTTATTGTAGACTGCAATATTATTTCAGGGAATAACTTATCCAAGGATGCTTTGTGTTGGGGCTGATTGAAAATAATGCTTTTCATAGTAGTTCTTTGTAGTACTAGTAATCAATCTTATGTGTTGTTTTTGTTGTTGTTTTATATATACATACATATATATATATATAAAGTAGACTTGAGAGTAATTTTGTAGCTTAGCAGTCTTGGCTGGGAAAACACCAATTTATTTTTCTGCCTAAATTGAGACTAAACAAGAAAATCACTTCCCATTTTTATGTTCTGAGTTTCTTACTGTGTATGTTTCACTATGTGAGGTTTTGTAGGTTAGATGATAAGGAATTTCAGTTGGCTGTTAAGCTTTAGCATTATTCTAGGGTGTGAAGAAATTCTCATGATTGCTGGAGAAAATAAACACTCTGACTGCATCATATCTTTTTTTGTGGGTGTTGAGTGATTATTTAGTGTTCTAATGTTACCTGCCTTAACTGTGCAAGTGAAGGCTTTCCTCGTTTTCAGAGACAAGGAACAGTTCCATTAAGTTTTTCCTTCTTCTCCTTTGTTCCCCATCCAGAATTGATCGAGGCTGTAATTTAAATAAGTCTCTTTCATAACCTTGTTAGTGGTTCCCAGAGCCGTGATATGGTATGATTTTAAATTGAGGGCTTACGTTTATGTAAAAAGACCAAACCCAAGAAATTCCATTTTTATAAGCAGATCTGAAAACACCAGTACTCTGTACAATCGTTGTGTTGCAACAAAGATCACTATTCAGCAGAGATGCAAATCCTCCGTATGTAGGTTTTATATTCAGGCTACTTACTGAGTAGAAATTCTTCCTGAATAATGAACCTTCCATGAGTGCTTTGCTTTGAGAGATGATGAATGATGAGTCTGTTATCTCTTTGAATTAAGCAAATAAGTGAAGAGTGGTGGTATTCTTCAAAATAGGTCATATTGTAGGCGGCACCCTGGAAGAGTAAAGACCAGTGGACAGTATCCACTTACTTTCTCTCATGTTGTGATCTTTGGATGCAGATGTATATCTATGTGAATTAAAGCATGCTGCTGTAGCTCTGTGGAAGAAAGAGCTGGTTTAATAAAGCAGCAAGATAACGTGTTTGCTGTGTAAAGACTTTGTTTCTTCTCCTCCCTCTTCCTTCTAATTCATGTATTGGGCTTGATTTAGATTTTTTTCTTTTTCTTTCCCTGCTGTTCAGCAATGAAGAGAGGGTGGCAGGATGCTTTCCTCTTTGTTACCAGCATGCCCTTACCCGGAGGAGGAGTGTTCCCAGACCTGCTCCATGACAGCTCCTGAGCCTGAGCCTCATCTGCCAAGGCCACGTTGTGAGCTGTGGTTTGGAAGGCGTAGCTGCAGGGTTGGCTTTGTGTGTGCACAGGGTCAGCCTTGCAAAATTAATTCTGCGCACAGCTCTCAGCAGCGTGTTAGAGTTCTGCTCTTGACTTCCAGTTAATTAGAAGATTTGATTGTGATGGGTTTTCTTTTTAATGGGGGGGCCTGCTTACTGAGACAGCAGAGATTGCTGATTCCTTTTACAGAGGCCAGTGAAGCCATTAAATGTTGACTGTAGCACTTTTCCTTTTCTCCTTCCTCTTAAGCTCATTGCCTAACCTGTCATCTGCCTGGATGTCTACTCTGTCTCCCTTCACTCCCCTCCTCTCGTACAATGGTATTTCACAGTTGGCTTTTCTCTGTTCATGATGAACTGTTACAAAACTTATAAAATAGAGAACGAAACCTTTGTTTTTTGGTGTGAAAATAGGGGAGCCTTTGGGCAATCAAAACGTTTGCCACAGTACTTAAATTGTTTGTTGTAAATACTAGGCACTTTGGAAAAATTTTTAATGGATGCATTTTGGTAGTTCATGAAAGGTGCTTAGAATATTTTAGGAGGTCAATCTATGAAGAAATAATCTGCACAGCAAATATTTGTGTAATATTCTTAAATTTAGAACTGAAAACAAGCTGGGGTTGCTCTCCACCTTCCCCTCAGAGCCATCCTCTCTTTTGTTGGTATTACTTACAGTTACTTTTTTCCTGACTAGTATGATGATGTGCAATTCACATTATAAATTTATCTGATAGGAAAACCTTTATGATGCATCAGAAGTTTACAAAGTATAAGGAAAGAATTCAAGCGTTTTGTCTGTAAATTTGCAAAAAAAAATAGACTGGAGTTAATGACTGCATTTCCTGCAGGGACTGGGAATAGAAAAATCCAGCACTGCAAAACAAAACCAGTTGGGTTTTGTTTGCTGGTATTGAAATTTTCTGGCAGATATTCTCGTTTTACAGTTTGTGTGGTTGGATTTTGATGTATTTTCACATTAAACACCCAGCATATTTTGGTTTATAATTTGAACACACAATGCATTTATTTAAAGTTCTACTGTTTTGACAAAGATTTTGCTTTAAGAATATGGTTATGGTGAGAAAAGAGGATCTTGCTTTCTTCCCCCCACATTATGGCATTAGCTAGTGATAGAAGTATTTCTTCTAGAAGAATTTAATCTTTGACAGAAAGGGATCATCTGATAACATTTCCAGTGTGATCATAATCTGAAAAATTGTCAGAAACAGCAAAAAAGATGTGACCTTTCATATATGCAAAATATTGTTAATGAGACGTTTGTTTCAGAAACCAGATTTTTTCTGTTACAACAGTCAGTTTCTTAGCACTTGTGTAATGCCAGGAGTCTTTCCCAGCTATTTCAGTTAGCTGAGTGCTAGAAGCTTTCTAGGAAGAGAAAATAGTTTGAAGAACTTCTGGCTTCGTTGTGACTTTCAGGAGCTGTTGAAAATGGGCAAACTGAAGTGCAAGTGCTATCTTGAGGGATAGCCGTCAAAATGAACTGTTTCTTTTGCTTTCAGGATTTCCAAGGCATCTTACTGTTTACTGAAATGAAAAGTTACTTCTTAATTTAAGGCAGATACAGTTTTAAAGTAGTATCAAAATCTTCAGGCTGTTCAGAAAAGCTGGTTTTGGCAAGCTACAGGGTAAATCAACGGTTTGGTTGCAAAGAAGGTAGGGCAGTATTTAAAGAGTACAAATTCCTCTTTATTGCATATGCACTAACCTCATTAACAGGATAAGGCTGTCAAGACTAGGGCAGCACTAAATTACTTGTGGGAGCTACTAAATATAGATCCCTTGAAAAGTCCCAGGCCTGGGGAGCTCTCGCTGCAGAGAGCAGCTCTGAGCAGTGCTGCCTGCTTTCCTGCAGGAGTTTTGGGTCAGACTCCAAGTCCCAGTATGTATCTGGGAAGAAAGCTTTTCTCCCAGTTTTCCTTTAGCAAGTCTTATAAACTGGTACAAAAAGTTTGCAGTTTCCTAAGGTGGTGCCGTAGTCTGTCTGCATTGCAGGGCTGATACAGGTGAGATGGAGAATGAAGATGTTCTTTTGTTTCTGTGGTCTTGCACAATAAAGTGAAAGCACTCATTGGAAACAAACAGCCAGATACTTGTCTGATCCAGCGCAATCCAGCAGCAGTTTGTGGTGCTGAAAAAATGTCCCTGAAGGCAAGATATGAATTCAGTGCAGTTCCAGAGAGACAAGATGTGACCACTTTGTCTACTTCCAAGACTGTCACCTGCTTTGTTTAAGAAGTATGTTCTGTGAAATTCCAAACTTGGGTAACCTCTGCACAGATGGAGTACAAGTAAGCTCTTTGGTAGACAAACCAGGGAGTGAGAGGCTGGGTGCAGGACTGATGAGGAAATACGTGTTCTGGAGTATACTTCTGTTTCTGCCCTATATGGGGACATAACCTGCAGTGCTAATAAACTTCGAGTGGTTTCATCACTAAAGGATAGGTTGTAAGTGCAGAAACAGGCACCACAGTTAGCGCTAGGAGGCAAGCATGCAGCTTTGGTTTCAGAACTAAATGAATTTGTAGTGTTCTTCAAAGCAACTTTTGTATCTCAAAAGCCCTTGTGAGGCTGTTGGTTCCTATGGCAGAAAGCAATAGAATTGATGTTTGAGGTAGCTAGGATTTATGATTTTCTTTTTGTAGTTCTGTGCTGGAGTAGGGAGGGAATGAGTTTTCCTAGGGCCTGAATAAATGAATACAAACTTATTCATGCTGACAGGACTTCCTGGGTTTTTTTACATGCAATTATTTTTCAAAGTGAATTGTTAGAATGAAGGCTTTGCAGAAAATCTCTGATATGCTTATAGTTACCTGTTTGTATCTTCCCCTCCTGAAGTGCTGGCAGTTTCATCACCACTTCCAATAACGCTACCCCATTTACTGTAGAAGAAAATTTGTTTTGGATAAGCGGCTAGCAGAGGTTCCAGCTGTCTCTGTTCCCATTTGTTCCTCCATTTAATATCTTTTTTTAAGGCTGTTATGATGGTGATAGATGGAAGTCAACTGCCTGTCCTCCCTAGATGTCATTTGGACTATCACTCTTAAAGAGTCATATGGCTGGCTTGTAAATGAATAGGTTCTGAACTGTAGATTTGTTTCAGGTCAGAAAGGATCATTGTGAATACTTAATCTGTTCTCCTTCCCTGATCAGTCTCTAGAATTTCTTCCAAGAACATGTTTTAAGGCTGTCACTTTTTAGCATCAGTTCTCTTCTTGGATCTCGTTACTTCATCTGCCTTTAAATGTCTTTAATGCGAAACAGTTGCTTATTCAGGTTGTACATGGACTCTTCAGAGTGATAACGGGTGTTTTATTTATCTGATAATTTTATGGTTTCTGGTATCCCCTGTTTTGATATTTGAGCAGGCATGTGATGAAAAGTCCTGGTACTATGAGGAAAAATACCTGAAGGTATGTGAAACTCACATGCAAGCCACCTCTTAGTCTTATCTTTGATTGTCTAAATAGATAAAAGCAAAACTTACTTCCAGATGCTTTTCAGACTAAAATTATTCTTTGTAGCTTTTCTTCTGACTGTGCATAATGTGCAGACTAAGCTGGGCACAGCAATGTTATAATGGCTTGCTGAATGCTGTACGAAATGGCATTGCCCTTTATTTGATGTTCCCTTATTAAGCATTCATGGCTCCTTTCTTGGTGTAGCATTACACTAAGAGCTCATGGTCAGGTTTATCTGTTGTTACACCAGAGTTCTTACAGTGCTGCTGAAATCCAGGGCACTGTCTTGGGCCTAGTGAGTATGAGTGAAACTTGTTCCTCTGTGTGTGACCTGTGATTTCACTGAATTCAGCTAGTGTGTTGATGCAGTTCTGCATCCCCAAGTGATGCCCATCAATGTGTGCAACCAAGAAGACCCATCATCTCCTGGTACTGTGAGGTTTAGTGGGGATTTTACTAGTTCCCTCCCAGGAAAAACGGAGTGACTGTGAGCAGAACACTTCAGGATTGCATTGACAGTGCTGGTGGCTGCTTTCCTCCTTTCCCTTCCTGATTATTTTTTTCCTTTAAATCTGCCTGTTGTGGACTATACACATCTATTTGAGGAATACTTACACTTGTTTTTGTTGGACTGTCTCATAGGCTGTGTTTTCAGAGTACAGGTATTTCATGATCAATAGGAGTTCAAAGAATTCTTGGCTTCTCGTTTCAATCCTGGTGCTGTTGGCAGATACCTGACCTTTCAGCTGTTTGTGGGACTGTGCTGAAAGCCAAGTTAGGGATCAGATCCAGGGATGTTTCACTGTTAAAAAAACAAAAACAAAGTTTTCGTGGCATTGAATGTCAGAAATTTGTTCAAGGTATGGCATGAGTAAGGGGCCAAGCAGTATGGAAAAACCTGATGGAGGGCATGGGGGCTCTTTAAAGTGAGCGTACTTTAAAAGCCCTTGTGTTGTTGAGTTGGGCCTTAAGGGTATAAATACTCGCTTTAGGACTGGTTTGATTCATGGACCTTGTGCTGTCATAGTTTGATCATGTGAGTGCCTCTAGTCTGCCCCACTGAAGTCAGACAGATTAGTATGAAGTGGAGAAGAAATGCTTAGTTGCTGCAGCAGCGTGGTTCAGTGACAGAAATTGTGGCAAGTAGCTAAAACTAGATCTGCAAGAGGTCATCTGTGCCAAAGTCAGATATCATGCAGACATATTCTAAGGTTTCTTACTGTGCAATAAAGTGTAGTCTTATAGAGGAAGAAGTTAGACTTGTTTATAAGACTTCATTTTCTTGAAATCACGCTGAGTGGTATAAATCATGCTGCTGTTGTTTAATTTATTGCTGATTAGAGCCAGCCATCTCCAGTTTTTATTTTTGTAATGTAACAGGGAGCCAGAATTGATAAGAACAACAAAGCTAATACTGAAATTAAAGATTCTAGGAATTTTAGAGAAGGTCACCTTTTTCCAGGTTCCACCTGTGGGGTTTCTAATAGAACCAGGGCTGAAAAGATCTTCTTATGGCCATTATGTGATGTGAGTATCCTGTGAAGTACTTCTACATTGCTTATTCCTTTGAGGCTGTCTGTAAGTGAGGTAAAGTCTATGCTGTTGAGTGGAAATGATGTTGCATTGAGCAGAGTTTGGATTCCTAACCTATCGGGGATCCATAAAATTCAAATTTAATTGTAAATCTTTATGAAAATAAATCTTTATAAAAAGGTATTCCAGAATTGAGTCTTACTGCTAGTACAAATCCAGTAATTCTTGATTGTGAGTAACATGGAAAGAAACAATTTGAATTGACACTTGTAATTCTCAGTTTTATTTACTGTTTCTGAGTGAGAGGCTGTAGATGAATTTGACTTCATGTCGCATTTTCCAAATTAACTTTACAAGGTTTAGTGATTAAATGATTACTTTTATGGAAAGAAACTTTGTTTAGGAACATGGTCTAAACCAACATTTTTAAGAAGCAGGTGGAAGATTATTTATGTCTTGAAAGCACAAATGGGCAGTTCTCAATAATGTTGAAAGAGTTCCAGTGGAAAATATGCTTTTAGCTCCAAATCCGCAAGTTACAATAGAAAGACAGGTTTCAACTAGAATGACAACTATTTTAAACATTTGAATTAACATGCCTTTTTTTTTTCTTTTTTTGGGGGAGAAAACAGTTTATGGTTTTGCTTCAGGATTTTCTTTCTTTTTTACCATCTAGCTGTGTTCTTCTGATGGCTTGTGGAATAAATCCAATTTTCAAAATGCTTGAGAAAACAGAGTTCCCAGGCCATCTGGTGCTTCTTTGTGTACATACATGCCTGCATCCATGTACAGTCAGGGATGTTGCACTGCAGCTGCAGGGTGAGTGAGATAACTTGGGTTCCTGGTCTGGGAGGCTAAAGGGTGAAGGCATGCTAACCAGAGAGCTGGAGTATGGGAGATGCTGGTTTTAGTGTTCATGGGTGAAGGTTTCCAGTTTAAGATTTGATGAATTTTTGCTTATTATTATTTACTTATTTTAAGCTGCAGGCATTTGCTGCTCCTCTCGTGATGCTCCCAAAGCATCTTTGGAGGTGTTATACTGTCTGGGTAGTAAGGTGACAATGTAATCCCCATCTGGACAGAAAGACTTGAAGCTTTGAGAAACTGCTGCAAAAAGATTACTGGAGATTGCCTAAGACATTATTGCCTTTAGCTGTCTTGCTTTGTGTCTAAAGTGGCAGAAGGCTGTGTGTGCGCCTGTATCTCAGCCTGTCTGTTGAATAACCAGATGTGAGTTTAAACCATGAGATTCTGCAGTGCAGCAACCAGGACAAAAGCGTATGTTTTGTGTTGTTGGAGGAAATGGTGATCTCTAGCTGAGTCATGGGAGCAAGTGCTTTGTAGAGAGTACTGATCTGTTCAAGACCTGCAGCAAGATTGCCAATTTGGGCCTCCATCTTAGTAAGGAAAAGTTCACTTTTCTAGCATGCTTCACCAACACTCACCACATCCATTGCACTTGTGTTACCGTGAGCTCACTGTTTCAGTTCACAGGCACTCTGTGGCTGTAGTATGACAGATGTCGTGAGAGTGGTTTTCTGAGGAGCTGGGAGCAGCAGTTTCTTGCCCTATAAGGCTGCTTGTTATGATTCTGTACTGCTCTTTCTGCATCCACAGTATTCCTCTGTAGGGATTTTTGTCTTGAAAGCCGCCAGAAACTAGTACAAATGTACTTCAGGAGCAAACTTTGAGTTTTACACTGGCCAAAATGGAATATGAAACCCTGTCTGCAAGAGAAATTGGATTGATAAACTACAGAAATGTAAGACATAGCCTCTTGACTACACAAGATTGAGGAAATTAGTTCAGCTGTAATGCCTTTTTATTTGGACTTTGTTCTAGAAGCAGAATTTCACCTTGCACAGATACTGGAAGTTGACTAAAGGTGTTGTGGTGTTACAGTACAAAGTTCCTTTTGCTTTGACATTCCTTATTGGATTGAGGTGACTGTCTTGTGATAACCTTGTAGGGTGGAAAAGATGAGCTTTCCTTGTGGAACACCCAATATGCCTAAGTTAAAAACTTACAGCTTTTTACATGAAGCTGGCTGTGAATTTGGCTAAGAGCAGTGCTAAAGCATAGACAAAGTTGATAATATGCTAAAATACAATTCTGTCTGTGCTACAACTAATCTAGACTGATTATAAGTATTCTAAGTATATATTAGTGACTTGTGACACACTTGTAATCACAGAAAAACAAATATTTGTCATAAACTTTTCAAACTGGTAGATAAAACTTGATTTGGTATTTCCCCAGCCCAAGTGCTTTAGGATAGCAGGGTGGAGTGGTGGGGGTAGAGCAATTCCAAACTAGTGAAGTTAAGCCCACTGATCATTTTGAGGCTTTTGTTTAACATTTCTGCTGATTCTAAGAGGGAAAGGAAACTAAGTCCTCATGTGAATTTATGTAGAGTTTATGACTTCTCTAAACACATGAATTAGTAGTTCATTCTGTCAGTGTCCAATAAATAAAAATAGGTGAAGTTTAAATGCAATCTCTTCTGAATTATCTAAAATTCTTTAGTATACTTCATTTACAACTTTGCCAGCCTCAATGCAGTAGGTGTGTACTTGGTAAATTGGCAGAATTTCTGTCAAATTTGTTTCACTCTAACTGCTGTGTTCAGAGTGTGTGGTTCAGATAAACTAGTAGCATGAGGACTATCTGCAGTTATGATAGAGATGACAAATCAGTCTACTGTGATATTTTTGTGTTTAGAACTTTGTTTATATATATGTATATAAGCTTGTCTGTGGTTTTTAACAACTATGCATCTAAGGATAGGAAGGACTTAACTAAATCTTAATGTGCTTGGTTTTGGTCAAGCTGCATTGCCCCTAAAGAGTTGCTAAAAACCTGTAGCTGAGCTTCTTTTCCTCTAGAAAGAAAAGGAAAGCCTTCTCTACTTACTGCTGACGCTGCTGTTAAGCTTCTGCATTTAAATATGAAACTCTATTGCCTTTAGTTGGGTGTGTTAGGTACCAAGTGTAAAAGCTTTACAGTACTTCCTGGATTGGGTAACAAGCCACAGAGTAGAAAACAGTAAAATTAGTGTTGCTTCCAGTATTTTAATTTACCAACTTTACATGCTTTCTCAAGGATGGTCTTAGTCTGAAATGTGCCATTCCTGTAGTGCTGTGGAGATGAATATAGTTAATTGAAACATGTTAAGGAAGGCGAGAAGAGGAAAAAACACCTCTTTTCCTTTCTTCTATTCCTTCTTTCCTTCTGTCTCTAAGCTGATCATCCTTCAGATTCAACCTGGTATCTCATTCAAACTAGACCTTTTCCTTTTTTTGATACTTTCAGTATGAGGTTGTCACAGTAAGTTATGATCAAGATTTCAGCTATCATTTGAGTCTTCAATTTGCTATCAGCATGGCATGTGAAACCTGAATTGTAAGTGGATTTGTCTGTGGGTAGCAGATTGAACAGAACTTAAAGAATATGCTCAAAAGAAGGAATCCAGATCATGTTCTTTCTCAATGATGCCATTTAAATAGAGCTGCATTTCAGGCTGGTCTGCCTGAAAAGTATTTTTTTTTTTTTTTGCTCTCTGTAAAGATGGGGGAGGGATATCCTTGTTTTATTTGTCTTGGTCTCATCTCTAGTTTGTTCTTTTTCCGCATGTTCCTGGGCAGTGTTTCAAAGCCGTGGACATTCCACTCTTTTGATATGTAAACCTCTGAGAATCTGCCAGCCGATCACTGCAACTTCCTCCAGTTTTCATGCTGCTGACACAGGAGACAGCTATTTTACTGTGGTAATCCGTTCCCATCACATTCAACTGCATTGGCCAATATATTCAAGACTGTACATTAATATGGTGCTGTAATTGGATTTTTTTTGATCTTAGTATGCCTCTTAACAGAGCTAACCTGACTTCCATAGTGATTGTCCTTCACACAGCAGTTCTGTGTGCTTTGTGTTTCGTTCTCTGAACTTGAAATACCTAATGTGCCAAGCTCATAGCATATTGCTTTCCAGCCTGGTGGACTAAATGTATACTTGCATAAGTACCATGGGGAATGAGTCAGTCAAATGGTAGTTACATTCCCCCATCTCCAGAAGCGTACTCTTTTCTCTTGATGTTTTGCGTTGAACTTCATCTTTTGTTAGGAAAATTTCAAGGCTAAAACTTGTATTTTTTTTATGAAATGAAGCATGTTTTTAATACTTGATGACAGGGTGTTGAAGAAGTGTTTACCACTTGTGGCTTAACTTTATCTGGGACATTGGTTTTGATGAATGTGGATCCTTCAAAAACTAAACCTGTGGAGGAAATTTCATTTCTGTGGAAGGCATACCTTATGACTATTGTCTGTAAAATGTCTTTTAAGAACAAAGCCAGGAGAATGATGCTTCCAGCCTCAGAGTGCTGATGTGATTTTAGACAATATTTTAAGTGAAGTAGGACTATTGTATTTGTTTTGATTAGATGAGGAGAAGTGGTGTGAACTGGCTTCTGTGAAGACCTAGCAAATAAAGTATTTACTCAGACAGTCAACTAGCAGAGATATTTATGATGCTCTGGAGTTTGGTACTTTGGTGTACAGTTTATTCAACCTGGGCGAAAAGATTCGACAACTTGTTCTGCTTCAGCCTTCTAGTGAATAAGACCATGTGTTGAAGCTCAGTAAAAAATAACAGTCAAAAGGTGGGTTAAACTGTGGTTTACAACCTTAGTGATAATTTGGATTTAGTTAAATGGAATGTTAAGCATTAACACATGAAAAGATTAATGGTAAAATACTGAAGTTAGAAAATGAACAGCTTATAGCAATCCATTCGAAGTGCATTTTTCTAAACAAAGATGAACTCATAGTCTTAAAGGCAGAGATTGCATTAACTCTACTGCAAACCTGTGTAATTTATCGTAATTTGTTTATAATAGTAAGAAAGAATGTTACAAACCATGCAACTCACCATAGTCATTCTTTTTGACACATTGAATTTATATGCTTATGCAGCAGTTTTAACAAAAAAACGTGTCTTCAATTTGCTGCATGCTTTTAGGAGAAAAAATCAACCCGAGATTGTCAAGTGTTGACACCCTTAAGAATTTGAAAGTGTTTGCTAACTTGCATAGAAATAGGTACAAATGTGAGATTATGTGGATCGGGAAAGGCTTTTTTAAATACATAAACACTTGGTATTTTTCAATGAAATCTATTACATTCCTTAGTGATCTTATACTCACAGAATGCAGTAACTTGATGGTTTTGCTCTAATAATGCTAACGTACAGCTACCTGTTTTTCAACAAAACTTCATTATGTGTGCTTTGTGACTATCGAATGATCTCTGTTTTGAATTACCATGACTCATTTGGGGATGGGCTATGATGGCAAACCAAACACATGATACTTAACAGTTTTTGTTATTTACATTCTCTTCCTGAAGCTGTTGTGCTCTTAACATGAATTTTTAGTGCCTGGTTCCTGACTTCCTAGCTTGGTTGTATATTGGTACATTCTGCATTTGCTTTGGGCAAAGGAAACTACAGTACAGCTCTGGAACCTAAAGATATACAGGATGATAAAAACTCACTTCTAAATCAGTAGATAAATAAACTGGCACCAGTACTTAGCACAGTGTTGTGAAAACTGTCTTTGATGTAAAACCAAACTTGAACTTGGGAAGATAAATGATGAGTTTATTTAGAAAAAGAGGAACAAAAAAAAAAAAGATGTTGCCTTTTGTTATTCCAATGTAGAGGATGTACTTGTTTAGTTTGAGGGGAGAAGTGGAGCAAGAAAGAAAAGGTTTGTGGTCAAAGCTAGATTTGCATTCCTGAAATAGATTCTTTGACAGGGGCAAACTTGACTGCTGTCCTTAGGATAAACATCTCCCATGGATAAGCAGTAGTCAGATAATTTCTGGTTGCCTTTATTACAGAGATTCTGTTACAGACAGCCAGAAGATTCTTTTCTTTTCTTTATATAAGTTGAACTGTCGTGCTTCATTTTCTAGTGTTGGATTTTTTTCTTTTTTTAAAAATTTTCTGCTAACATTAGTTTTTAAAATCAGGGTCGACAAAAGTTTTCTGGAAACTAATGAGCCTCTGCTTTGGAAGGTGTGGTGTGAAGGTTGGGAACCTTGTGTTTATTTAAAATGTCACATGAATAAAAGAGCAGTAAAAGTGAGAGGAAGGGCAAAGGCAGTAAGAATGTGACTTTGGTGGCTGACTGCAAGCATGTGTGCAGCTCTAAAGGCTCCAGACCACAAGCTTGCTTTGTTGACAGTCATCATCTAAGTGAACTTCTGCCAGCAACATAAAGCAGAAACTCCAGCTTCCTGACTAATTAGACTGAATGTTACACCTTGCTAATAACAAATTCAAGCAAGGTGCACATTTGTAACATACTTCAATTCTGATTCTTCCTCCCTCCTGCAGTAATCATGACGTCTAGTAAGAAAGGTTTTCACAAGCACTTTGTACAATTTAGAAGTCCACAAAAGCTAAAGTACAAATTATGATGTTTTGTTGAGAAACTGGGTTGGCCGTGCCATCTTTCTTCTGAAATGAAGAATTCTGGCAGCCCAAAAGGAGCAAGAAGTAAAGCAGGATGTGATATCTGAATAACATCATTACTTTAACAAATACAGTTCTAGAGTGGTTTGGAAAAGTAGAAGCAGCTTATCCAGAAAACACCAATCATTAAATGCTGTCATTTGTAATGTCCATATAGCATGTGTCCATTTAGTACGAGTGCCAATTTTCAGATAAAGGAAGTTGATGGGAACAGATTCAGGTCAACAGAGTTGGTTTTATTCCTGATGTTTAAGGGATTATGTTCTTTTAGTTCATGTTGGTAGAAGCTTTTTGCCAGGAAAATGCATCAAAGATGAAACAAATCAACAATAAGAACTCTATTCAGTAGCTAAAATATCCTTCTTGGTCGCAATATTTACATACTGAAGTTGAGTGCTTGTCTACTTTGCACAGGTCTTCCAAAGTAATTAGCATGTATAGATTGTTTTATAATGATTAAAATGTTGGCAATTTAAAAGGCTCTAAACCCTAAAAATGCCAGGCTTGAGGAAACCATGTATATGTGTCGTTGCTGGAGCAGTTTGTCATGTGAATTGGGAATGAAGCCCCTGTTGAAAGCAAATGACTAGGAAAGAACTGATCCAGCTGTATTGTAAATGAGCCTTAGAAATTAGTGTAAAGCTAGTGTTCATTCATACTGAAAATCTAAGATTGCTACTTGTGACACTGGAAGGATGTCTAACTGTTGCATGATGATTTTGTTTTCTGAAAGGCTGTGAGGTAAGGAGGTAGGAGGCAGGGGGGAAAAAGGACACATGAGAAAAAATTGTAGTGGCATACTGTCAGGTCTTGGTACTAAAAGTGAGTGGCCTTAGGAGTGCTGTTTAAATAGGGGCTTGTGGTGAAAGTATGTCATCGCTAATATTAGTGAATTATAGTAGTTCATAATCAGGTATTTTTGCCTGCATGGATCCATTTTTTGATGATGTGCAGTTGGGCATAGTGAGACTGTGTTCTTTTTGTTCAGTAGCATCATGTATACGGCCTATGTGCTCTTGCATTCCCTTCCTTGAAATCATGTTTCAGGTGCTATTTAGTTCTAATTCTTCATCCCAGAGAGCTGTTTGACTCCACAACACTATACTTGAAGCTGGGAAGATACAACTAAAAGTTCTGGGCAGAACCAGAGTAAGATTAGTATTTCTGAGTTTATTGTGGTACCAAGTAGCTGGGACCTGCTTATTCCAGTGCTCCACCCTTTTCAGGAGGCAAGTAGGCAGTGCAAACTGTAATATCTCAATAGCCTTTCACCTGGCCAAAACAAACAGATCTAGTAGACTGTCTTGGCAGATGATATGCAGCCAGCCATGATGAATTTCTCTTCTGTAGTTCAGATTTGGTGTAGAACTGTTTTTCTATACAGAAAATACCATGCTTTGTGCTCTGAAGTAGGTGTCAAGCTTCAGACTGCCTTTGTTGTCTTAGTCTTCTCTATGCCTACTTCTTTTTAAGTATGGTTTTAGGGGGTGGCAGTTTGAAACAGTAGAGTAAGTGAAAGTCTTGCAGTCAACAGTATTTAGATGCCCCTCAGAGTCACCATCTTCCATTTTGGAAACTGGTTTATTGAGAGAATAGACCGAGACTAGTCTACCATGCAATAGAAACTTTTTGAAAGATAGCATTACTGATAAAAGTAGGTGCTTTTTCACCTGAGCTCATCCTTTGTATTTCACTGTTTGAAAATTTCTAGGAGGGATGTTTTATGCTAGCTCTAGTTCTGTATCTTCAGTTTTTGTCTGGCTAGTATTACAGCCTGTATAGTAAGCCATTTTTGCTCTCTGCTAGTGTAATGTCTACTGTTGCTTATTCTCAGAGCTTGCTCCCTGAAATTAATGCAGTATGAAGAGCTAAGTAAGCCACTGGCTGCTTGAGTTAACGTGCTGCTGTGATCTTTCTACCTCCTTTTCCTATGCTTTCCAGTTGCTTAGCAGGTTGGGTTTGTTTCAGTTAGACCAGAATGTTAGTTGTACTCACTCTTCCCCAAGTCACTTTTATGCCTGGGAGATCTTTGGGTCCATTAGTTTTGTTGGATGAGCAAATGAGGACTTTGTTCCTGGTTTGTCCAAGGAGATTTCTAGCTATCAGAGGTGCTCTCTTCTGCTTCAAAAAGAGGTCTTGGCAGCTTGTGTCAGCATAAAAAGTGTTTGTGTATTGGATGTCTGCAGGGCTGCTGCTTCATCCTAGATGTTC